>NW_006974531.1:0-8663 GCF_000164805.1 Carlito syrichta | reverse complement strand
GGTGGCCCATGCCTGGAATCCAGTGCTCTGAAAGGTTGAAGTGGAGTATGGCAGAGCCCAGGAGCCCAAGCCAACCTGGGCCAAGCAGGGAGACTCCGTATCCACCAATCAAAACAGGGTGTCTGGAGTTGAGGTGCATGTCGTCCCGCCCACTCCAGAGGCTGAGGAAGGAGGATCTCCTGAGCCCACAATTTTGAGGCTGGCGTGATCAGTGGTCCTGTCCCAGGACCCCAGTCTGTGCCACAGAGCCAGACCCAGTGTACAAAAGCATCAGAATCGCACACAGATTCTCATCTTCGTGTGGTGTGTTCACAGCGTGACTGGCTTTAGAGCCAGGAAAAATGGGATTGGGTGGGAAGAATTGTGCCTGAGTGAGGGATGTGTCCCTGGTCTTTCTTGGTGGAAAGTCCGTGTTGCTGAGTTGGAGGGTCAGCCTTCCTGGGGATCATTTCTCACCTCAGAGAGAAGAGCCGGCTTGAACTCCACCATCGAGCCACAGGAACTCCCCCCACAAAGTGGGGGGACCCATTGGGGGTTTGGGGCTGGAAGGTGCCAAGCTTGGGGGACCCTCATAGGCAGGGAGCAGGGGGGAAGGATTGAGGGCAGAAGGTTTGCAGAATGGATTTCTTTCTTTCTTTCTTTCTTTCTTTCTTTCTTTCTTTCTTTCTTTCTTTCTTTCTCTCTCTCTCTCTCTCTCTCTCTCTCTCTCTCTCTCTCTCTCTCTCTGTTTTTTCTTTCTTTTTCTTTCCTCACTAGGTTGCCCGAATGCTCTAAAAATGCCCAGCACAGGCCATACTCTTCTCCTGGGCCTCAAACCTGCTGTGATCAGAGGTTTTCAATTTCGTCGACATCCTGGTCTTCCTGTCTGGTCTTGAACTCTGGGACGGAGATGAACCTCCAACCAAGGACTGCCCTCACCCAAGACTTTATGGGTTTTTTGTAGGTTTGAAGTGGGGGCTTGCTAGGGTGTCCAGCCTGGTCTCGAGCTCCCAGGTTCTGGCTATCTTCCTGTCGGATTCCCCAACTGCCATGGAGAAATGCGTGAGTCACTCTGCTGTCCCCACCCCCTGAAGGTTTGAGAGCCATGCCCTCCCTTTCTGCAAGCTGGCTCCCATTGAGGAGGGAGTGAGTCCACACTGGAGTACGTGGCAGGTGAAGGGGTGGGCGCCCTGACAGAGAAATGCCCCTATGCCAGGTGCTTCTCCTGGAGTGGTCTCAGTGGGCAACTCCACGTGCCCTCTCTGGGTTCCTGGGTCTTAGGAAGGGAGTGGCCCTTGTGATGCGGCCCCAAGAGGGGTGGGGAGGCTGGGCATGAGGGCTCATGCCTGTCATCTTAGCAAACTGGGAGGCTGAGGTGAGAGGATGGCCTGAGCCCCCGGGTTTGAGACCAACCTGGGTACCTTGGTGAGACCTTGTCTCTACAAAAAGTCAAAAACTGAACTGAGTGTTGTGGTGCATGCCTGTCTCTCTGGCCACTTGGGACACTGTGGTGGGTGGACCACTGGAGCCCAGCTGGTGTGGGCCATGGTGGCTGTGAGCAGGCCCCTGTGCTCTGGCCTGGGTGACAGAGCAGGACTCTGACTCAGAATAATAATAACTACCACCACCACCACAACCCCATGCCTGGCTCAGGGGCTCAGCCTGGCATTCCGGCCCTTCAGAGGCCCAGGCGAGTGGACGGCCTGAGCTTGCAGGTTCAACAACAGCCCAGGACATGGGGCGAGACATTATCTCAGCCATCAAATATAAATCCAAAGATGAGCCTAACTTGGTGTTGCAGGCCTATGTTTCCAGTCACTTGGGGGCTGAGGCAAGAGGATTGACTCAGCCCTGCAGGGGAAGCCCTTGGTGGCCATGAGCATGGCCTTGTGATCCAGCCTGGGTTACAGAGCGTGACTCCGAATCCAAATAATAATAATCACCACCATCACCACCACAACCACAGGCCGGCATCAGGGTCTCAGGTTTGCATCCTCACCCTTCAGAGGCCCAGGTGAGTGGACGGCCAGAGCCTGCGGAGTCAACACCAGCCTCGTCTCGACCAACAAAAATAAATTAAAAGATTAGGCAGACATGGTGTTGCAGGTGTGTGCTTCCAGCCACTTGGGGGGCCTAAGCGGGAGGATCTCCTGAGCCTGGCAGGTGGAGTCCTCTGTGACTGTGAGCATGTCCCTGTGCTCTGGTCTGGGTGACAGGGCAGGATTTCTGACTACAAATAATAATATTCACCACCACCACCCCCGCCACCACCCCTTTCTCCCAGCATGAGGGGTCACCCTCAGGGATGGGAGATGAAAAGGCACTTTCTGGCCTGTCATTCGTGGGAGGTTTCAAAGGTGGTCACTGGGCACGTCCATCCCACGCCTTTGGACAGGTGCCCCAGAATTCCTACCTCCACCCTCCACAATCGTGCCCCACAACAAAGACATGCGTGAGCTCACAGAATAGACAGCCCCGAGCTAGGGTGGTCATCGGGCAAAGAGCAATCAAGGCAGTTTGACAACCCCGCGGCCAGCACAGGTTCTGGATGCACTGTCTGCCACCTTTTGGTGGGGAGGGATTCTTCCCCTCCAGATCACTCCATCTTCCCCCCACCCAGATCTTTCCCTGGAGAACAGTGGATGCAGGTTGTGACACACATAGGAGGCTTCCTCTGGGTCCACTGCATCCTAGGACCGCCGGGCTATGTCGAGCCTTTCCCTGGCCTTCCAAGGAGCTGGAACAACAGGCGTGTGCCACCACGCTGGGCTCACTTGGGATGGAGGGTAGAGACAAGGTCTTGCTAAGGTGCCCAGGCGGGTCTTGGCCTGTGCACTTGGGCTGGCCTCTGACCTTGGTCTCCCAAAGTGTTGGGATGACATGGCTGAGCCCCCGAGCCCGGCCTCCATCCTTCATCAAAAACAAATTAGGAGGCCTGGTGCAGTGACCCATACCTAAACTCCCAGTGCTCTGGGAGGCCGAGGCAGGAGTATGGCAGGACCCCAGGAGCCCAAGCCAGCCCAGGCCATGCAGGGAGACCACATCTCCATACCCATCAAAAGAGGAGGTTTGGAGTTGAGGTGTACGTCATCCCGGCCACTCTAGATGCTGAGGAGGCAGGATCGCCAGAGTTCATGATTTTGAGGCTGGCGTGATCAATAGTCATGTTCCCTTGCCCCAGTCCTGGCCACAGAACCAGACATTGTCTCCGAAAACATCAGAATCATACACAGATTTTCAACTGCACATGGCGTGTTCACAGGATGATTGGCTTTAGAGCCAGGAGCAATGGGATTGGGGGAAAAAGAAATGCCCCCAGGTGAGGGATGTGTCCCTGGCATCTCCTGTAGGTAGGTCCTCATTGTAGAGTCAGAAGTTCGCCTGTCTTTGGAACATTTGTCACCTCAGAGAGGAGATCCAGCAGGAACCCAACAATGGAGCCTCCAAAACTCCCACACCAAAGTGGGGACAGCAATGGGGGCGGGTTGAGCCTGAAAGGTGCCAAGCGTGTGAGACCTTCAAATATTGGGGGGACGAGGGGAAAGGACTGAGGGCAGAAAGTTTGCAGTAGAATGGATTTCTTTCTTTCTTTCATTATTTCTTTCTTCATTTTATTTCCTCACTTGGTTTCCCAGGTTTCTCAGAAAAAGCCCAACTCAGGTCATCCTCTCGACCTGGGCATCCCAAATTGATGCGATCACAGGCTTTCTATTTGGTTGACATCTTTGTCTTCCTGTCTTGTCTTGAACTCTGGCTCAGAGGTGACCTGCCTGCCGAATCCTGCCTTCAACAAAGGTTTTCTAGCTTTTGCTCATGGTCCAGGTGGTGGCTTGCTATGGTGTCCAGCCTGGTCTCAAGATCCTGGGCTCCGACAATTTTCCCTTCTTTGCTGCCCCAAGTGCTGAGGTGACAGGCGTGAGTCAACCAGCCATCCCCAACCTCTCAATGGTTTGAGAGTCAGTTCCTCCCTTTCCCCGAGGCGGCCCTGAAAGGAACCAGCATATCCACCCTGGGAAACAGGCAGGCCGTGGGGTGGGCAGTCCGGCAAAGAAACGTCCTTCTGCCAGGCACTTCCCCTGGGAAGGGTTCAGAAGGCAACTCCGACCACCCTCTCTGGGGTCCAGGGTCATCAGAAGGTATCGTGTTGTGGAGCGTGGGCACAGGGGCTCACGAATATCATCCCGGCACTATGGGAGTCCGAGCTGAGAGGATGGCCTGAGCCTCCAAGTGTGAGACCAGCCTGGGCACCTTGGTGAGACCTCGTCTCTACAAGAAACCCAAAAAATGAGCCGAGTGTGGTGGCACATGCTTGTTGTTCCGTCCACTAGGGAGTCCACGGTATGAGGATCACCAGAGGCCAGCCAGTGGAGTTTGAGGTGGCCGAGAGCGGGCCCCTGCACTCCGGCCTGGGTGACAGAGTGGGACTCTAAATCAGAATAATAATACCAACCACCACAATTACTACAACCACAGGCTGAGCTCAGGGGCTTAGCCTGGCCTCACAGTCCTTCGGAGTCCCAGGTGAGTGGATGGCCTGAGGCTGTGGGTTCAACACTACCCTGAGACACGAGGTGAGAACTTGTGTCGACCGGCAAAAGTAAATCCAAAGATTAGCCGGTTGAGGTGGTGCTGGCCTGTAGTTCCAGCCACTTGGGGGTCCGAGGCGGGAGGATAGCCTGAGCCCAGCAGGAGGATTTGCTGTGACTGTGAGCATGTCTCTTCACTCCATACTTGGAGACAGCACGTGATTCTGACTCCAAATAATAATAATAATCACCACCACCACCACCACCCCTGCCACCGAGCGCAAGGAGACACCCTCAGGGATGGGAGAGGAAAAGGCATTTTCTGGCCTGTCATTTGCAGGAGGTTTCAAAAAAGTTTCCGGTCACCCTGACTGACTCCTTCTAGCAAAGGGAGAGATCTTCCTCTCCTGATCTCTCCATCATACCCCCCATGGGCATCTTTCCCTGGGGAACCCTGGACGCCCATCATGACCCACGTGAGAGGCATGATTTTTGTTGCTGTAGTCTGTCGACCGATCTGAGGCACAATATCATGATTGTGGTTTCCCGGACCTCGACCTGTGGGGCTCAGGTCGTCTTCCCACCTTGGCTGCTGAGCAGGTGGGGCTGCGGGGACCACCATGCCAGACTCAATTTTGGGTAGCTCTCGCCAAGAAGAGGTCATGCCACTTTGCCCAATGGTCTCCAAATCCTGTGCTCAGGCTGTCTTCCACCTTGGCCTCCCAGGATGTGAGACTGACGGCTGTTAGTCTCAGTGCCTGACCTGGACTTGCCCTTTCTGTTAGTGGGGAAATGCAAAGGAACTCCCCGGGATGGAGGTTACTGCACTCCATGCAGTCGGGTCCACAGGCGCAACCATGCACTACTCCACTGTTTGGGTTACGAGGAACGATGAGGTCTCACTACATGGCCTAGACTCATCTCAAACGCCCGAGCCCCAGCGGCCTCCACCCTCGGCCTACCTAATCCACAGCCCAATTCTCTGCCAATCCACCATCTTTTGGGAACTCTAGGCCCAATCTGTGACCTCCTTCCCAAGTGTTCTCTGTCTGATCACGATGATACTAACTCCATACACAAATGAATGCTCTTTTTTATCCTTTTTTTATTCTTTTCATTGATTCGGATTCTCACTCCATTGCCCAGACTGGAGGGCGTTGGCTCACTTCCAGTCACTACAGCTCAGGCTGCCAGACTCTGGAGAAACTTTTTCCCATCTTCTGAGGAACCAGAATGACAGGTGCGCCACCATGCCTAGATCATTTGGGATGGAGGGTATAGACAAAGTCTCTCTGAGTTGTGGGGGCAGGTCTCGGCCCATAGGCTCCAGCCATGTACTGGCTTTGGCCACTCAAAGCCCTGGGATTAAGAGGCTGAGCCCCCGACTCTGGCCTCGATCTTTTTTCAAAAATGAACCAGAAGGCCTGACAAGGCGGCCCACGCCTGGAATCCCAGGGGTCTGGAAGGCCGTGGTGGGAGAATGGCTGGAGCCCAGGAACCCAAGCCCAGCCCTGACCACATAGGGAGACCCTGTCTCTGCAACCATTTAAATAGAGTTTCTGGGGTCGAGATGCCCATAGTTCCAGCCAATCCAGTGGCTGAGGTGGAAGGACCACCGTGCCCACAATTTCAAGGCTGTTGGTGAATGATGGTCCTGTCCCCTGGCTCCAGCCTGGGCCACAGAGCCAGAACCTGTCTCCCAAATCTTTAGAATCGTACACAGATTCTCATCTGCACAATGTGTGTTCAAATGTGCCTGACTTTAGAGCCAGGAAAAATGGGATTGTGGGGGAAGAAATGTCTCTGTGTGAGGGATGTGTCCCTGGCCTTTCGTGGTGGAGAGTGTTCATTGCTGAGTCAGAGGGTCGACCTGCCTGGGGCACATTTCTCACCTCGGAGATGAGAGCTGGCATGCCCCAGGTCAGGGAGCCTTGGGAAGTCCCGAACCTAAGCAGGGAAAGCCATTGAGTGGGGGCTTGGGGCTGGAAAGTGCTGAGATTTGGGTAACCCTCACATGTGGGAGGGTGGGAGGGGAAGGAATGATGGCAGAAGGTTTGCTTGAGAATGGATTTCATTCTTTTCTCTTTCTTTCCTTCTTTCTTTTTTTTTTTCCACTAGGTTGCCCAGGTTGCTCTCAAACCGCCATACTTGGGCCATCATCTCGACCTGGGCCTCACACTGCTGCAATCACAGGGTTTCCATTTGGTCAACATCCTGGTCTTCCTGCCTGGTCTTGAACTCTGGACCAGAGACAATCCCCCACCAAGGCCTGCCCTCACCCAAGATTTTCTGATTTTGCTTCGGGTCAAGGCCAAGGTTTGCTCTGGTGTCCAGCCTGGTCTTGAGCTCCTGGACTCTGGCCATCATCCTGTCTCAGTCTCCTCAAGTTCTGGGGTACAGGCGTGATTCCCCTGGCCTTCCCCACCAACCTGAAGGTTTGAGAGTCCCACTCTCCATTTCCCTGAGGCGGACCCTGGGAAGAGCAGGGAGGTCCACCTTGGTGAACAAGGTGGGCAGAGGGGTGGGTGCCCTGGCAAAGACACACAGCTGCCCAGGTGCTCCTCCCAGGTAGGACTCGGTGGGTGACTTTGGCTGCCCTCTCCAGAGTCCCAGGTCATCAGAAGGGAGCGGGCCCCATGGTGGCATCCCAAGAGGGATGTAGAGGCCTGGTGTGGGGGCACACACCTATCATCCTGGCAATTAGGGAGGCCTAGGGGAGAGGATGGTCTGAGGTCCCGGGTTCGTGAGAAGCCTGGGCACATTGGCAAGTCCTTGTCTCCACAAGAAGCCAAAATTTGAGCCGAGTTTGGTGCCACAGGACTGTCATTTCTTCCAAACGGGAGGAAGCAGCTGGAGTATCATGGGATCCCAGCCGGTGGAGGCCTCAGTGGCCACGAGCAGTCCTATACACTCCAGCCTGGGTGACAGAGTGGGACTCTGACTTAGAATAATAGTGACAACCACCACCATCATCACAAACACAGTCTGGTATCAGGGGTTCACCCTGGCATCTCATCTTTCGGAGACCCAGGTGAGTGAATGGCCTGGACGTGTGGGTTCAACACCAGCCTGGGACACAGGGCGAGACCTCGCCTTGGTCATGCAAAACAAATCAAAAGATTAGACGGGCATGGTGACACAGGCCTGTGGTTCTAGCCATTCATTGTGCCAAGGCATGAGTATCACCTAGGCTGGGCAGATGTGTGTCCACTGTGGCCATGAGTGTGCCCATACACTGCGGCCTGGGTGACAGAGTGGGATTCCAACTCTAAAAAATAATGAGCACCATCACCACCACCACCACCACCCCTGCCACCCAGCGTGAGGATTCCCCCTCAGGGATGCAAGAGGAAAAGGCAGTTTCTGGTCTGTCATTCAGGTAGGTTTCAAGGGTGACCAACAGGCAGGTCCATCCTGCACCTTTGGCCACATGCCCCAGAATACCTGCCTCCACCCTCCACACTCACTTCCCATGGAAAAAACTCATGTGAGCTCACGGAGCAGACAGCCCTGAGTTAGGGCAGCCATCAGACACAGAGTGATCAAGATGGTACTGCAACACCGTGGCCAGTCCAGGTTTCGGTCACCTGGTCAAGTACATTCGGGTGGGGGGAGGGTCATTTCCTCTATGAATCACACTGTTGTCCCCACCCATGCAGACCTTTTCCTGAGGAGCCATGGATGCCCTTCTTGACACAAGTGGGAGGCATTTTTTTTGTCACCGGAGTCTCAGTCAGGTGGTCTGCAGCACAGAGGCACAGTCATGGCTCCTGGAGACTTGACCTGTGGGGCTTAGGTGGTCCTCCCACCTCAGGCTCCAAGCATTCGGGACTCTGGGGGCCACCATGCCTGTCACAATTTTGGGGACATCTCACCGAGATGTCATCTGGCCACGTTGCCCATGCTGGTCTCCTACCCATGGGCTCAGGCAGCCTCCCACCTCTGCCTCCCAGGCCACAGTGCTGACAGCCATGAGCCATGGTGGCCAGTCTGGACTTGCACGTTCTGTCGGCAGGACCAATGCAAAGGAATGCACTGGGATGGAGGCCACAGCTTCCCATGTAGCCGGGACTGCAGGTGCCACCACATGTGACTCCGGTTTTTGCATTCTGGGGAGTGATGAAGTCTCACTACATGACCCAGAGTGGTCTCAAACTC
>NW_006974530.1:0-671 GCF_000164805.1 Carlito syrichta | reverse complement strand
TGTAGTATTACAGTAAGCAATAATTCTTTTATAATTAAGACCTTTGTTGAGTGAGGGCAGTACTGCAAATATTCTGTTGCATCACACTTTTCATGGGCCAGTTTTGCATCTGTCAGTGCTTCTTGCTGGCAGCAGTTATGGTGGTGTTTGCTTAATGTTGATTTTCTCTTTTTCTCATTCCTACTATATATCTTCATTGGAATTCTACAATTAAGGAAGAACTGCCTCTTTTCCTTAATTAATTATATAATTATCAATTTACATGGATTCCTGGATATTTATTTTGCTTCTTGGGTTAAAATCTTATTTTGTTGCTCATATCATTCCAGCATTGGTTGAGAATTTGTATTCCAATTTGTTTGTGTGTTCTTTCTTTTTATAGTGCCCCACATTTTGTGAGCACTGATTTACTTTTTGGTACCTCACAGTGCTCTGGGTGTATCTTGTATTTTTCCTGCTTGCCCCAGCCATGGATCCACTATTTTTCTGAAGGCATTGGGCTTATTTTAGAAACCAAGATCTGGACTGGGCTCAGTTGGCTCAGCCTGTAATCCCAGCATTTTGGGAGGCCAAGGTGAGTGGATTGCCTGAGCCAGCGGGTTCGAGACCAGCCCGGGCAACTAGGTGAGACCTTGTTTCTACAATAAATTAAAAAATAGCCAGGCATGGTG
>NW_006974529.1:0-683 GCF_000164805.1 Carlito syrichta | reverse complement strand
TGTATTTTCAAGATATAGGACCACGCCATCAGCACAGAGAGATAACTTGATTTCCTTTTTTCCTATTTGGATATCCCTGATTTCCTTCTCTTGTCGAAGGAAAAGCCCTAGCTAGAACTTCCAACACAATTTGGAACAAGAGGGGTGAGAGTGAGCAGCCTTCTTTTTCCAGTTTTTAGAGGGAAACTTTTCAGGTTCTGTCAATTTAGCAAGATGCTAGCTGTGGGTTTATCACAAGTGACACTTACAACATTGTGAGATGTTCCCTTTATACCTAAGTGTTTGAGGTTTTTCATCAAGAGGAGATGCTGGATTGTATCAAAACTTCTTTCTGCATCTAATGATGTAAACATGTGGTTCGTGTTTCTACATCGGTTGATGTATTTAATTACATTTGTGGTCTTGGAAATGTTCAACCAGCCCTGCATCCTGGGGATGAAGCCTACTTGGTCATGGTGGATGATTTTAGATGTGTTGTGTTTTTGCATCCAATTTGCTAGAATCTCATTGAGAATTTTGCATCGATGTTCCTAAGGGATATTGGCCTGTAGTTCTCTGTTGTCTAGAATCCTTACCTGGTTTAGATATCAGTGTGATGTTAACTTCATAAAATGATTTGGGGAGAATTCAAATACTGATGCCTTCGGAAAGTAGAGATCCAGCTGCCGATTAAAAAAGGCGCC
>NW_006974528.1:0-748 GCF_000164805.1 Carlito syrichta | reverse complement strand
CAGGCCCCAGCCTGGGCCACAGAGCCAGAACCTGTCTCCAAAATATGACAATCATACAGATTCTCAATTGCACATGGTGTGTTCACAGAGTGACTGGCTTTTTAGCTAGGAAAAATGGGCAGGGAAGGAAGAAATGTCCCCAGTGAGAGATGAGTCCCTGGCCTTCCTTGGCAGAATGTCCTCGTTGCCGAGTGGGATGGTGGACTTGCCTGGGACACATTTCTACCCTTGTAGAGGAGAGATGGCAGGAAGCCGGCCAGGGAGCCTTGGGAATTTGCACACAAAAGAACAGGCAGTCAGGGGAGGGATTGGCGCTGGGCGGCATCAAGTTTGGGGTACTCTCGTATGTGGGGTGGCAGGGAAGGAAAGACTGAGGGAAGAAAGTTTGCAGAAGAATAGATTCATTTGGTGACATATTTTCTTTCTTTTCTTTCTTTCTTTCTTTCTTTCTTTCTTTCTTTCTTTCTTTCTTTCTTTCTTTCTTTCTTTCTTTCTTTCTTTTTCTTTCTTTCTTTTTCCCCTCTCTCTCTTTTGTTCCCTCACAAGGTAGTCCTGGCTGCTCTCAAACCACCCAACTGGGGCTCTCCTCTCAGCCTTGACCTTCCAAACTGCTGTGATCATAGTCTTTCCATTTGGTCAACATCCTGATCTTCCTTCCTGTTCTTGAACACTGGGCCTGAAGCGATCCTCCTGCCGAGGCCTGCCCTCACCCCAGGTTTTATGGGTTTTGCTTGTGGTTGAGGTGGGG
>NW_006974527.1:0-840 GCF_000164805.1 Carlito syrichta | reverse complement strand
GCTTGAAAACTTGAGGATTTCATTCTCTATCCTGATCCATTGACCTATGGACCTATTCTTGTACTAATACCGGGCTGTGTTTATTACTGTAAACATATAGTAAAGTTTGAAGTCTAGAACAGAGATAACTCCTGCTTTGTTTCTTTTGATACGATTCTTTTGGCTATTCTTGAGGGTTTATGATTTCATATGAATACTTTTTTTTGATTAGGAGTCTCACTCTGTCGCCCAAACTGGAGTTCAGTGGCTACGCCCGACCACCGCAGCCTCGACCTGCTGTGCTCCGGTGATACTTTCGCCTCAGACTTCCAAGTAGCCAGAATGACAGACTTGTGCTACCACGCCCAGCTTTTTATTGGATTTATTGTAGTGTTGAGGTCTCGCTGCCCAGGTGGGATTCGAACCCGTGGGCTCAGGGAATCCACTCAACTCAGCCTCCTAAAGGCATGGGATTACAGGCTGTGCCACCGAGCCCGAATCATATTAAATCATTATTGTAATTTCCAGGTCTGTGAAGAATGATATTAACTTAATGGTTATTTCATTGAATCTGTAGATTTCCCCAAAGTCTAATTTTTACATTAATGAGGTAAGCAAAGTCAGGGAAACAAACATGTCAAATTGTCATTTATGTCATCAGTCTCAGAACTTTGACATCATAATGGGAGGGACCTTGACTACAGAGCAATACTTAGGATTCAAGGTCTTGCATACAGTGCTCTGTCCAATGCGGAAGACATGGTGGATTTTATTCCCAAGAAGTGAATAAAACCATGTGTTCACATCTATCCTAAAACTTCTCCAGGTTTAAGTGACCATTCAGAAATCCACTAAACGAGG
>NW_006974526.1:0-834 GCF_000164805.1 Carlito syrichta | reverse complement strand
AAAATTTTAAATCAGTAAAGCAATTTTATTTTTATTTTTTTTCCAGACAGAGCTTGCAAAGCACTTGCAGTATTGATTAGATTTTATTTGCATTTTCCCTTTGTTGGGTGAAATGTGAATTTCTAGTTGTAGACTTCATTGACTTCTGTCAAGTTGGACAACATTTTGTAGAGTTAGTCTATCCTTTCTGGAAGAAAGGGAAGAAAACTACTATATCAAGTCTTCTCCTTTGTCAGCAAGATATTGGGAAAAAATTACTCTGCATTGATTTCCTTTTTTTTTTTGAGTTGGAATCTCACTCCATCGACCTGACTGAAGTGCAATGGCACACCCCAGGGCCACTGCAGGCTTGACCTGCTGGGCTCCAGCGATCCTTCCACTTCAGTCTTCCAAGTAGCTGGAACTACAGGGGTGCGCTACCACGCCTGACTAATTTTTGATTTATTGTAGAGATGAGGTCTCACTAAATTGCCTGGGTGGGTCTCGAGCCCATGGACTCAGGTAATCCACTCACCTCGGCCTCCCAAAGTGCTGGGATTACAGGCTGAACCATTAAGCCCAGCCCTTCTAAAAATGATAAGATGTATCTCTCAAAATTCAAACTATTTGACTTAGGCCACTAGTGACAAAGCTTGTACAGGACAGGAAAACTAAAAAAAAACCAAACAAAACTCTCTTTTATTGGCCATTTCCAAGTAGTTTGAGATGCCAGTAGTCTGGAATGCATGTGCTGTCCACCAACCAACCCCAGGCAACTGTTTCAGTTCACAAATTAACATCTGGTATTCCAGGTGGGAGATTTCCAAAAGCAAACACTGAAGGGCAGTACTAGGG
>NW_006974525.1:0-800 GCF_000164805.1 Carlito syrichta | reverse complement strand
GAATCATAAGACATTAATAAGGCAAGTAGTAACATAAGTCACTATAAGTAAAGTAGCATCATAAGACTCTAATAAGGCAAGTAGTATCATAAGACACGAATAAGGAAAGTCGTATCAGATGACACTAATAAGTGAAGTAGAATCACACGACAATAATGAGGAAAATAGTATCAGACGACACTAATAAGGAATGTAGTATCATAAGACACTAATAAGGCGAGTAGTATTATAAGACCCTAATAAGGTAAGTCGTATCATAAGATACTGGTAAGGCAATTATATCAGATGATACTAATAAGGCAAGGAGTATCAGACGACACTAATAAGGCAAGTAGTACCAGAAGACACTATTATGGCAAGTAGTATCTCACGACACTAATACGGCAAGAAGTAATAGGGGACACTAATAAGGCAAGTAGTTTAAGATGACACTAATAAGGCAAGTAGTATGAGATGACACTAATAAGGTAAACAGTGTCAGACGACTCTAATAACGCAAGTAGAATAAAATGACACTATTAAGGCAAGTAGTATCAGTCGACACTGGTAAGGCAAGTAGCATCAGATGACACTGGGAAGTCAATTAGTATCAGACGACACTAATAAGGCAAGTAGTATCAGACGACACTAATAAGGCAAGTAGTATCTCTCGACACTAATACGGAAAGAAGTATCAGACGACAATAAGGCAAACAATATCAGACGACAATAATATGGCTAGTAGTATCAGACGACACTGCTAAGGCAAGAAGTATGAGATGACACTAATAAGGCAAATAGTATCATACGACACTAACATG
>NW_006974524.1:0-762 GCF_000164805.1 Carlito syrichta | reverse complement strand
GGATACTAATCGTCCTTATTCATGTTGTCGGACACTAATAGTCTTATTTGTGTCGCCAGACACTAATGGTCTTATTCGTGTCATCGGATACTAATGGTCTGATTCGTGTCAACGGATTCTAATGGTCTTATTCGTGTCGAGAGATACCAATGGTCTTATTCGTATCAACGGATTCTAATGGTCTTATTCGTGTCGAGGGATACCAATGGTCTTATTCCTGTCGTCGGACAAATTGTCTTATTCATGTCGTCAGATACTAATGG
Organism: Carlito syrichta; assembly: GCF_000164805.1. NCBI lineage: Eukaryota > Metazoa > Chordata > Mammalia > Primates > Tarsiidae > Carlito > Carlito syrichta. The sequence continues at coordinate 499 of NW_006974524.1, read as the reverse complement.
TCTTATTCGTGTCGTCAGACACTAATTTTCTTTTTCGTGTCGCCGGTTACTAATTGTCTCATTCGTGTTGTAGGATATTAATTGTCTTATTCGTGTCATCGGATACTAATTGTCTTATTAGTGTCTTCGGATACTAATTTGGATACTATATGTCTTATTCCTGTCATCTGATACTAATTGTCTTATTCGTGTCGTCGGATAGTAATTGTCTTATTCGTGTTGTCAGATACTAATTGTCTTATTCGTGTCGTCGGATAGTAATTGTCTTATTCGTGTTGTCAGATACTAATAGTCTTATTCGTGTTGTCGGATATTAATTGTCTTATTCATGTCTTCAGATACTAATTGTCTTATTCTTGACATCAGATACTAATTGTCTCATTCGTGTTGCTGGATACTAACTGACTTATTCGTGTCATCGGATACTAAATGTCTTATACCTGTTGTCGGACACTAAATGTCTTATACGTGTCATCAGATATTAATAGTCTTATTCGTG
>NW_006974523.1:0-783 GCF_000164805.1 Carlito syrichta | reverse complement strand
GTGGAACAGGGGAATAGCTGTGAGTCAGCACTTGAGGTAACGTCTGTAGAACAAACCAATTGAGTAAGAAAATTGCCCATTGAGAGCCGGTTGTGTAACTTGCAATGACAAGAAAGAGTAAGTCACAGAGACAAGTCTCCTTGACAACCAACTCCTCTTTCAGCCAAGTGCACTGTGGCCAGCACTGTGCCTGTGACGTTTGGTGGGGCTCATGACACAGACAGGGCACACTAAGGAGGGCCCGTGGTCTCTGCCAAGTGGCAAGAAGATGTGACAAAGGGCACCCCCTGAAGCCAAGCCAACCGCTGGTGCAGGTGAATGTTCTAGCCTGGGGACTTCTCATTGCTGCTTGCAGGCCATGGTCACCAAGTGGGCCACTATGTGGGGACAGGTGGAGACTACCAGCTTGGGTACTCTGTGGCTGTGTGTTCTATCCCTGTTCTCTGGGTCACCAGGGGGGACCGTGCTCAGAGCTCAGCCCAGGGGTACAAAGATGTGGGGTACAATTTAGCATTGGATATTTAAGTGATCATAGTACAGGTAAAGTTTGGGCCTTGCTTTGATCCCCACTTCACCTGGTTTGAGATCAGGTACTCTTATTGATGAGGTGTGCCCCCTTTCTCTCCCCAGGCAGTTTCCCACTACTGCCAATCTCTTTCTTATAGTAGGAGCAGCCCAGTTCCTGCCAGGCTTCTCTAGACCCTCTCCCATCACCTTGGCTGCCCTGTGGCAAAGGTCACAGGCCTATCCTGTCAGGGTTCTGAGGAGGTAAAGTGGTTGTCA
>NW_006974522.1:0-765 GCF_000164805.1 Carlito syrichta | reverse complement strand
GCTTTCCCTTTCCCCTGGTGGTCTCCAGCTACTGCCAATCCCTTTTGTATAATATTATGGTAAATGTTTAGGGTCTGCTTATGAATGAGAACAAATTCTGTTGTGAACTGCACGTGCAAGGGATCTAGAGTGCACGCATCTTATGGGAATCTAATGCCTGATGATTCTCCTGACCCCAGGTCCATGAAAAAAGATGTCTTCCACAATATCAGTCCCTGATGCCAAAAAGGCTGGGGAACACTGCCCTAAGGGGAAGAGATGCACTTGTGGGGCCCAGTGCCATATTTTCCCAACCCCATGTGATACAGCAGTTGGCTAAGAAACACTACATCTCAGCCGGGCTGGGTGGCTCAGTCTGTCATCCCGCACCTTTGGGAGGCTGAGGTGAGTGGGCTGCCTGAGCCCGCGGGTTCAAGACCTGCCTGGGCAACTTGTTGAGACCTCATCTCTACCATCAATCAAAAAATGAACCGGGCGTGGTAGCGCACGCCTGTAGTTCCAGCTACTCGGAAGGCTGAGGTGGAAGGATCGCCGGAGCCCAGCAGATCGAGGCTGTGGTGGCCGGGAGCAGCCACTGAACTCCAGTTTGGGTGACAGAGTGAGACTCCAACTCAAAAAAAAAAAGAAATAACTTCACAACTTCTTTCTTTGGATTCCTTTTTCCTCACTCTTCTGCCACAGGTTGCATCTTCCTAGTAAAGCATCAGTATTTTAAATATTTGCCTCAGATTGTGATTTCTAAGAAACCAAGGCTAAAGCCGAATT
>NW_006974521.1:0-929 GCF_000164805.1 Carlito syrichta | reverse complement strand
GGTGCATGGACTATAAGGAAGAGATGTGTGCTAATACTAAGTTGAGACATTTAAATAAATAGTGATGTGCCTTCTGCATGCTTTCACTTCTTTGCTTTTGCCAGCTAGAAAATGAGCAGAACCTAGACCCAACCTAGAGTACATGATAAAAGTAACCTGAGTCTATAAATGACCCTGAGATGAAGAGCCACCTACAGATCTAGAACATTCCCCAACTAACTCTTTTGTGTGAAAAAAAGATATAAATGTCTTTGCTCATTAAGTCTTAGAATTTTTGTTCTCTCTGCTTTAGCATCTTCACCCACCCTAACAAACATACTTCAGTATTTTTTTATTCTAAACTTTCAAAATCACTTAACACCATTTATAACAACAAGCATAATAAAATCATTTACTTTCTCACCATATAGTATGGTTGATCCCCGTTTGAGGGGAGGCTTTATAATGCTAGGCTAATTCTATACCATGGTTCAGGTTTCAAGTAGAATCTATCTTCTTATTTTTTATATTCAATCAGTAGCTCAAACCATGGTGTCTTTCAGTTTGCAAAGTAATTTGAGCATTATGTGCTTCTACAGATTTTTTTTTCAAAAATGTCTTTCTTTACTCTTCCTAAGGTACTATTAATATGAACACTAGACTCTATGTCTCTCCATTATTTTGCTCTATATTCAATATAAATCCATGGTGTAAATTCAGATCATTAAGGTCTTCTTCAACCATACATATTACTCAGTTTTTCCTCATTGACATCATAGTTTCAATTTGAAAAGTCTTGCTAATTCTTGATTGTTTCTATTCTTGTTTAATTATGTAGTATTCTCTTAAACCTCACTAACACTAATACTAAGAAGATGCCTTTTGTCTTCCAATTATCTTGTTTTTATGCTTGTTACAGATTCAGTTGTTTCATTTATTACCTTGATGTT
>NW_006974520.1:0-632 GCF_000164805.1 Carlito syrichta | reverse complement strand
ATCATTTTTCAGGGCTATTCAGAGAACTACTAATCCAACAGAATTCCTGCATCTCTTGCTATGAATCAGATTGCCCATAAATTCCCACTTATCACAGGAAAACCATGTGTGTATGTGTGTAACCATATGTGTGTGTTTGTGTGAGTATGTGCTTGGGTATATGCATGCGTATGTGTGTGTATGTTTGTATGTGTGTGTGTGTGTGTGTGTGTATGTGTGTGTGTGTGTGTATCTATGTGTTTGCACTCCTGCAAGTGTTTGGAAGGGAACAATTCATACTTTTTTAGACTCTGAGTTTAACCTTTTCTTTCTTAAAATTTTTTTATTTTATTTTAAAGGTGTGGGGTACATCAAACTTACAAGCTTCTACATAGCAAAAGAAACCATCAAGAGGGCAGGGAGTCAGCCCACAGAATGGGAAAAATATTTGCCAATTGTATATCTGTCAAAGGCCTAACATCCAGGATCTACAAGGACTCAAATGTGCTGAAAGGAAAAAAACCCAGCTCCATTAAAAAGTGGGCAAAAGCCGGGCTCGGTGGCTCAGCCTGTAATCCCACGCCTTTGGGAGGCTGAGGTGAGTGGATTGCCTGAGCCCGCGGGTTCAAGACCCGCCTGGGCAGCGAGACCTC
>NW_006974519.1:0-4875 GCF_000164805.1 Carlito syrichta | reverse complement strand
CTATTATGCCAAATGCTTTCTTATAGTATTATGATTGTTGAAGGTCTGCTTATGAGTGAGAATATGTGGTTTCCTGTTCTTTGTTTCTGTGATAGACTGAATATGAGTGACTCCAAATCCATACAAGTTGCTGTGAAGTCAATATGTTTGTCCTTCTTTATGGCTGCATAATATTCCATTGTGTATATGTACCACATTTTCTTTATCCAGTCCAGCTTTGATGGGCAACATTGTATTTTTAAAGAATAGGAATTGATAGAGAAGAATGGTTGAGAAATCTAATAAAACCGTGCAATGACACAGAGCTGTGAATGGGCTTTTGGGGAACAGTTTATGACTTGAAATGTGTGATGTTCATGGTACATGTAGAGAAGTTCTCAAAGATGAGTTTAAATTAAGGGTTGAAGAAATATCTTGTAAGACACTTTAGATTAAAAGACTGGACATCATCATACAGGTGTATGAAAACTAAAAAGCCATTGGAGGCATTTAAGAAGATAATGGGTTAGATTATTGAATATGGTAGTTTATTTTGTTCTTGGAACAGTAAGCTTAACTCAGGCAAATATTATATTTTTCATAGCTGATATTACTTTTGTAAGCTATAGATTCAGAATTCACCTGACACATAAAACTGTAAAGTCATAACATCTGTTCTACTTTATTCTATTTTAACCTAACTTGTATATATTTTTTGGCAGCACTGTTATTCTGTTCTCTTCATGGTTCAGTCAATTTATTGACAGTTTCTACATTTTAAATATAGGCATCATTTTCATATATAACATGTAGGAAACACATGTGAAGTATCTGAGAAAAGTACTTTTTTTCTGAAAAATTATTTTAATTTTGAAATCAACTTTTATTTTCTTTAATTTCATTGTTCAACAAATAATAACATTTGATAATTATAAGTGCTAATATTAATACCATGATGCTAATGTTATTTTAATTTCTGTGAACATTTCACAAATTTTATCTTCAGAAACACTTGAAAAAATATCTAAGAACACTTTTGAAAAAGTATCAAAAACAGTTTATTATATTCAACTTAAGAAAGAGAAGCAAGAAAAAAAAACCACTTAAGAATGTATCTAGAGTCACACAGCTAAAAAGTGAAACAACTATGAATTAAACTCAGGCAGTACAAATGAGGAATAGACAATATTAGTAGTCCCTACACTATTCTGTCTTACAATCTAATGAGGAGTAAATGACATACATGTGTATCTCTATCTATATAGATATAAATGTATATATGTAAATATGTACCAATAAATAAATATGGATAGCATATATATGAGATATAATTAGCATAAAGTAATATTTATAACTTTCCATTTATTTAACTGGTATTGTACAAAAACACTTTGGAGAGAATATTGAAGAAAGGCAGATTAAAAAATAACTAAAAAGTGGAATAGAAATTTCATGATACCATGAGAGCACACAACAATAGCATCTTATCTCATAGATAAAGGTTTGTATGAGTTGGGCAAAGTTTCTTATAGAAAGTGATATTTCTTGGTGAGCGTTTGTAGTTCCAACTACCAGGAAGGCTGAAGTGGAAGAATCACCTGAGCCCAGCAGGTTGAGGCTGCAGTGGCTGTCAGCGTGCCACTACCCTGCAGCCTGGGCAACAGAGTGAGACTCCTACTCAAAAAAAGAGTGATATTTCTTTAGATATTTTTTGGAAAAATCCAAATAATGGGAGTTATTAAGCTAGAAAAGGACTCTAATAGGGTGGCTATTGTTCTCTAGATAATTCTGTGATTTTAGTATACCTCTCTATTTGATAACTTAAGTGCATATGTGGAAAAAATAGCCACTCTGCTGAGGTTTTAGTTTCCATGTTATCCCTCAAGGTTGGTATAAAATTAACCTCTGAGAGAATGCATTACAGAAAATTTTTCTTTGATGCAACAGATCCTTGACTTAAAGTTGGAGATGGAAACAAGAGCAACAAAATTAGTTGTTGATAAGTGGATAGATCATGAAAAGATTATATATGAGGTCAACAGATATAGTCTTATAGGTCCATTTGAGACTAAGAAATTAATGATAATTGTTAAGATAAAAGCTGTGGTTTGTGTTTCAGAGTTTATAAGTCAAATTATAGTTAAAAATCATTTCAGTAGAAAAAAGGTACATGATGCAGTGATGACAATGGAGGAAGGGTGATTAAAAAAAGAATATAGTTAGAGATTTGAAGCCAGGGAAATGAGAGGGTTGTGTTTATACTGGTAAAACTTACAATCACGCAGAAGTTTGAAGGCCTCGAGTTTCTGGGTATCTATGTGTGTGCATATATGTGAGTGTGTTTTGCCATTTTTCCTAGTAAGTATAAATAAGGATAATTTTTACTATAAATATGGTATTAAAAATCATTTAATGAGCTAATCTAAACATTAAAACATTTAGAAGAAAAGAATGTTAACTTGAAGACCAGACAATTGAAACTATATAAACTGTAGCTTTGAGAAATAAAAGTATTAAAAAAATTAAGTTTAAGTGACTTTTACAACATTATCAAGTGATCTAAAATTTGTCTAATTGGAATTTCAGGGGAAGGAGATGGTAATATATTTTTTTAAATGAGGCATAAAAATTTGCCAATTTACAAAAGTCTTACAGTAGGATGACTTCAAGTTTTACTAATTGGTGACTCTCAAAATCAGCAAGAATGAAAATCTTTGAAGGGATTCATGTGTTGTTCTTAACTCAAATAATCAAATATACAGCAGAAAATGTAAAACAGAAATAAAATAATTCTTATTTTTATGAACATAAATAAATTCATTGTGAAAACATATCAGAAAACTTCCTTTTAAAAAAACTATAGCCAGAGCCAAATCATACATTCACCTCTAACTCAGTCTGCCAATGAGAATATGACTACCATTATAGTATAGCCACTATAATAAGAGAAGAAAATGGCTCTTGAGCAAAGTATAGTGTCTGCCACATTCTGTCTTCTGTCCCTGAATGTTATCCATCAGTTTATACAGACCCCAACTCACATGAGGATCTGCAGGCTTGCTTCACTCTTTGATCTTCTTCCATTACTATATTTTCCCTTTACCTGTTAGTTTCAACCATTTCACACTCTTCACTGCATCCTGGCTTCTTGCCAAGGAAAGATATCAGATACATGAAGTATGTGTGTCACTGGAGACTATTTTTTATCATTAATATTTATGAAATAAATAAAATGAAAATGATATACAATTATAATTATACAGGAGTGACATTAAGTTTGTGAACTCATCTTAGAAAAAGTGCTACATATCTCATTGTTGAATATCACTATGATCACTTTTCAAGTACCCTCCTTGGGAAGCTATGCACTAATGGCAGCACCTAGTCCACCAGTAAAAGCAATTTTGGAACTTTTTGTTTGGAATGGTCATCAGAGCTCTTGTTGCATTACCCTTGATGTACTGAATGTCATTAAAATGTCTTTCTTCAGGCAACCCCCTTGGGTTCCCTCCCACTGTGGGAGATTTTCTGTTCTCCCAATAAATCTTGCTTTCTCACTAAAAATGAATAAAATGTCTTCCTTCCCTTATTTTCTTTATCTTTGGATAAAGAAAAAAGTCATTGGGGCCCAATCAGGTGAGTAGGGAAAGTGTTCCAATACAATTATTTGTTGACTGACTAAAAATTCCCTCACAGACAGTGCTATATGAGCTGGTGTATTGCCCTGATGCAAGAGCTTCTTCGGGACCATTTTGCACACATCTTTGTCATGCCAAGATATTCAGAAAAGATTTTCCTGCTTATCTATTTATTTTTATTTGATCTGCTATACTTCTCACAGCCAGTCAACAACTTTGATGCACAATTTGACACATTTTTTTGCAATATTTTCATCTGTTCCACTCGTTACTGGCCATCCTGACTTCTTAATCAGTGACACTTTCAGTCCCTTTAGAAAAATGTTTAGTCTATTTGTACACTGCCATTTTCTTCATGACATTATCCCCATAAACTTGGACTAACGTGTCCTGACTTCATCTGCACTCTTGCCATATTTAACAAGAAACTTAATGTTTGTTGCTCTAATTCAAGCTCTGAAATTCTCATGACAGCACTCAAAAATATGCAACAACAATAATGAATGCCACTCAGCAAGAGACTGCCACACTTCTACATGAACACAGCTGTGAAACACTGATATACCAAGGTTATGAAACCTTACCAAGCTCTTTGTACAGTGCTGCCAACAAAAGAGCATGGTGGCAAGTTTGTGAATTTTATTGTCAGATCTCATATATAATTATTCACTGACTACCATTGACCAACTCTTTATAGCATACATTCATTCATCTTAAATCACAAATGTATGTATATATTCTCCACCTGTAATTTTGTTCACAGTATTCTTGTTTTAAATGAACACATTAATTTTTGCAATCTTACAAAGATTAGAACACTGCTATATGCCAAATTAAATTTCATTTTGAATTTTCCAAAGTGTTCCACAGTACATATTGGAAATTACAGGGAAAGGGAGAACAAAACAATAGTGAGAGATTCAGACTGAGAAAAAATGTGGAAATGAGTGCTTACTCTGAATGACTGGCAAGGGTATTTGATTTGGGATATGTCAACAAATAATTATATGGCAATGTGTCAAATGTTGCAAGAATAATGTGAATTGGGAAGAATGATGTAGGATTTAAAAACCATTCTTGGAAGATAAATTGAAGAGTATATTAAAGAGATGAAATTTCAGCTCTTTTATTTAAAAACAAATAATTTTTTTAATTTAAAAATTAAAAGTCTCTAGGAAAAGAGATCTAAGTCTATTCTTTAAATGAAAATTTGTTGTAGTCTGGGCTAAGTGGCTCAGTCTGTAATCTCAGCACTTTG
>NW_006974518.1:0-750 GCF_000164805.1 Carlito syrichta | reverse complement strand
TGAACCAGTCTGCGTCCCAGGGATGAAGCCTACTTGGTCATAATAGATGATTTTTGAAATGTGTTGTTGAATCCGGTTTGTTAGGATCTTACTGAGAATTTTAGCGTCTATGTTCATCAAAGATATTGGCCTGTAGTTCTCTTTTTTGTTGGATCTTTACCTGGCTTGGGTATCAAGTGATGTTAGCTTCATAAAATGATTTGGGGAGGGTTCCATCTTTCTCAATTGCCTGAAATAGCTTCAGTAGGATTGGAATCAGTTCCTCCTTAAGTGTCTTGTAGAATTCTGCTGGAAAGCCATCTGGTCCAGGGCTTTTTCTTGTAGGTAGTTTTCTTATTACATAGTCAATTTCCTTGATTGTTATTGGTCTATTTAGGGTCTCAATTTCTTCTTGTTTCAACCTAGGTAGGTTGTGTGATGACAGAAAGTTCTCCATTTCCTTGAGGTTTTCAAGTTTGTTTCCATACAAGTGTACATAGTAGTCTCTGATGATCTTTTGTATTTCTTCAGGGTCAGATGTGACTTCACCTTTTGTGTTTCTGATTGTACTTATTTGGGTTTTTTCTTTCTTTTTCTTGGTCAGTCTAGCTAGGGGACCATCGATCTTGTTTATCCTTTTGAAGAACCAGCTTTTTTTTTCATTGATTTTTTTTGTATTGTCTTTTTGTCTTCTATGTCCTGGATTTGAGCTTTTATTTTTTTGATCTCGATTCTTCTGCTGAAATTAGGGTTTTTGTGCTCTTGCTTTTG
>NW_006974517.1:0-714 GCF_000164805.1 Carlito syrichta | reverse complement strand
GAGCAATTTTATCTTTCGGATATTATGAATCGGTCATTTCAGAAATCCAGCAACATTCTGGTCCACTTAAAAGTTGGAAATGGTGTTGGTCACTCCAAGTCAGTTACGTTCCTCAGAACAACTAAGGCCAGATTCCAGGACAAAAAGAATCGTCTTGCCATATTTGGATGTAACTCTGCTCTTAAGGTAAACCCTGTAATCCTTCCCCTTCCATGTCTCTTTGTATTTTGAGAGGGGACAAGGGATTTACACTTGCCAAATGTTTACTACGTACTTTTAATGGTAACCAGGAATCATGGAATCCACTTACCTAAGAAACTTCTGGGCATCTGTCTTTTCATATACTGAATTTTTAATCCAAATCGACAGGAAAAATCAGGGCATCTTACTGAGAATAAAAAGGAAATTCGGTTCTAGGAGTTCTCATTTTCCGGAATCTACAGGGCCTCTTGATAAGGTTTAATCAGCAATCTGGTCTTCTGGGTCCCTACATTTTCAGAGATACTTGCTCTGTGGATACGCTAAATATGTCATTACAGATCCTCAGGATCTTTCTGGTCCTCTTGTTAGTTGTAATCAAGGATTTGGCCCTAGAAATCCTTTTGTTTCCAGGGACCATCTACGACCATATTCATATTCCCCAGAATAAAAAGGTATGTTGGCACTAAATTCCTTGATTCAGGTGACCTCAAAGTACAGAAAAATCTCGTGGGG
>NW_006974516.1:0-643 GCF_000164805.1 Carlito syrichta | reverse complement strand
CAGTCAAAGATTAGTCACTCAGGCACCAATAGGAAGAGGGCCTGTCACTGGAGCTCCAATCACAAAGGAGGGCTAGTCACTGGCACATGTGTCATAAAGGAGAGCCATTCAATTTAGAACCCATAAAATAAGAAGGTTAGTCAGTGGGCGCTCATGTTGGAGGAAGGCAAGTCACTGAGGCACTGATCATAAAAGAGGACCAGTCACTGTGTCACCAATTCCATAGGACTGCCAGTCATGGGCACTCATTATAGAGGGTTACCACTCACTGGGGCACCAATCACAAAGGAAAACTACTTGCTGGCACACCCATCACAGAACTGAGTCAGTTACTGGGACACACATCACAGAGAAAAGTCAGAAATTGAAGAACCCATCACAGCATCACAGAGGAGGGCTAGTCACTGGGTCAATTGTCACAGAAGAGGACCAGTCCCTGGGGCACCATCACAAAGATGAGTCAATGACTGAGGTAATATAACATATGTGGACTACTCACTGAAGAACCATCCAAATAAATGTTAAGTCACCGAGTTACCCATCCAAAAGTAGGGCCCTGCACTGGGGAACCCATTAGTAGAAGGGCCAAACACTGGGTACCAATCACAGAGGAGACCCATTTAGTGTTGTTCCAGTCAAATTC
>NW_006974515.1:0-716 GCF_000164805.1 Carlito syrichta | reverse complement strand
TAAATAAAGATGTACAAGCTCCAGTTTTTCTGATTTACAAACATGTCTCTGAGTAATTTCTATTATTTAATGGAAAATAAATGTAATTTACTTTATTATTATTATTTTAAAGATGTGGGGTACAAGTCAGGGTTAGGTGTACAAACACTGATATGCAGATACCCTTGTTGATGAGGTGTGCCCTTCCCTCCCCTAGCAGTTTCCCTCAACTGCCAATCCCCCCCCTCCTCCCTTGGCAGTTTCCCACTACTGCCAATCCCTTTCTTATAGTCTTATGATAATTGCTCAAGGTCCACTTATGACTGAGAACATATAGTGCTCTGTTCTTTGTTTCTGTGATAGATCACTGAGTATGATCAATTCTAAATCCATCCAAGTTGCTATGAAGTCCATATGTTTGTCCTTTATGGCTGCATAATATTCCATTGTGAAAAATGCAATTTAATGGATAACCCAGGGGGAAAAACTGCACTCCAGCCTGGGTGACAGAGTGAGACTCCAACTCAAAAAAAGAAAGAAAGAAAGAAAGAAAGAAAGAAAGAAAGAAAGAAAGAAAGAAAGAAAGAAAGAAAGAAAGAAAAAAAGAAAGAAAGAAAGAAGGAAAATGATAACTATGAAAACCACTGGCTTAGACATAGCATCAGCAGGTGAAGAGAGCTGGCCTGGGTGTGGAGAGGTAATCAGAATAGTTCATCAAGATGTAATGGTAGGTGGAT
>NW_006974514.1:0-451 GCF_000164805.1 Carlito syrichta | reverse complement strand
AAAAATAACACATCAAGGGGATATTAATTGGCATTAAATAAATGAATAAGCAGTAGGAAGATGAGTTTTTAAAAATATCACCGTTGTCTCTAAAATTCAAATATGTTTAGGATGGATCATTGTTGGGAGCCAATATCTATAGCTACATGGCTGAGGCCTGTAAAGGCCCATCTGGAAGATCGCCTCTGATATAGGATATCAGTTATACCTATAATATTGGCACGTGATTAGTGACCAGTGTGCATACATGGCAGGAAAATTTATAAGTAAATCTCTATACACCTGATGGAAATTTGCACAGTAGAATTATTTTATATGACCTTGTCCCTTCTAAGTTGTACTTTTTTCTAGATATTTTTAAACTTCTATTTCCTTGTAGACTGGTTAGTCAGCTCTTGTTCCCAAAGGCAGTTTCTCCTAGGATTAAGATTAGAAACTAAATTATCATAAG
>NW_006974513.1:0-596 GCF_000164805.1 Carlito syrichta | reverse complement strand
AAAAAAACTTATTGTGCTTATATCCCAAACCTCCAGTATTACAGCTGTACATGGGATACTAAGATTATTACTGTTTTTACTAATCTTTCCTCTTTATTAAAAGGCCTCACTCTTTTTTGTCACAGGTAAAAAGTGTAATTAATCATAATTCTTCTTTTTCAGATTGCTCTAGTTCTCCTCCAATATGTTTTAGTTTATCTAAAAATTCAGACTACTTGCATACATTGTAAATTAACTAATTGTCTTACTTTTTCTAATTCATATCGAAAATTTATGATTATTAAACAGCCTTCTTAGTTAATGATTCCTGTAAAATTTCCATCCCTTTGGTATGATGAATATAGTTTAAGAACATTTTATGAGGTTAACTCACTGTTGTCACGACCAAAAAGATTTATAGCAAATTTAATTTTAGGTATTACAGCTTTGATAGCCATTGCTGCTTCAGTTTCAGTTTCAGCCACAACTTTAGTTAAAGCAGTCCATACTGCTTCATTTACAGATCAGTTATCTAAGAATGTCTCATTATCTTTAGCTGCTCAAGAAATTATTGATCAAAAGATAAAAAGTAAAGTTAATGCATTAGAAAAGGCTAT
>NW_006974512.1:0-702 GCF_000164805.1 Carlito syrichta | reverse complement strand
CATCCCAGCCCAGCTGATGGAGACACCGATGACAAAAAATACGCCTCCCATGTGAATCACGATGTGTGACCTCGGCTACCCAGTTAAAGTTCCCACGTGAGTGGGTGATGAATGAGTGATCGGGAGATGAAAAGGCCCTTCTCCTGCCCGAAGGTTGCAGACCGGGTGACCAAAACCTGTGCTGGCCGTGATGTTGCTGGACTGTCTTGATCACTCTGCCCATGGCTGCCCTAACTCTCAGTCATCTGTTCCATGAGCTCACATGTGTCTTTGTCATGGGGCACTAGTGTGGAGTGTGGAGGCAGGACTTCTGGTGCCCATGGGCAAAGGTGCAGGCCAGATGTGCTGGTGGCCACCTCAGAAGCCTTCCAAAAACGAGTCCAGAAACTGCCTTTTCCTCTCCCATCCCTGAGTGTGTCTTCTTGGGTTGGATGACAGGGGTGGTGATGGTGGTGGTTGTGGTGATTATTATTTGTTGTCAGAACCCTGCTCTGTCACCCAGGCCAGAATGCAAGGTCATGCTCATAGCCACCGTGGACTCCACCTGCTGGGCTCAGACGATCCTCCCACTTCTGCCCCCCACGTGGCTGGAACCACAGGTCTGCACCACCATGCCCAGTTAATCTTCGATTCATTTTTGATAACCGAGACGAGGTCTTGCCCTGTGTCCCAGGCTGGTGTCAAACCCACTGGCTCAGGCAG
>NW_006974511.1:0-540 GCF_000164805.1 Carlito syrichta | reverse complement strand
AAGACAATTAGTATCCGATGAACGAAAAGACAAATAGTATCCGACGACACGAATGAGACAAATAATATCCGTTGACACGAATGAGACAATTAATATCCGGTGATAAGAATGAGAAAATTAGTAACCGGCGAGACGAATAAGATAATTAGTATCAGGTGACACGAATAAGGCAATTAGTATCCGCAACACGAAGAAGACAATTAGTATCCGACAACATGAATAAGACAATTACTACCCAAAAAACGAATAGGACAATTAGTATCCGACGACACGAATAAGACCATTAGTATCCGATGACATGAATGAGACAATTAGTATCCGCCGACATGAATAAGACAGTTAGTATCCGACGACATGAATAAGAATTAGTATTGGGTGACACGAATAAGACAGTTAGTATCCGGCGATCCTTCTAAGACAATTAGTATCCGACATGAATCAGAAAATTAGTATTCGGTGACAAGCATAAGACAATTAATATCCGGTGACATGAATAAGACAATTAATATCCGGAGACAAGAAAAAAACAATCATCTGACG
>NW_006974510.1:0-706 GCF_000164805.1 Carlito syrichta | reverse complement strand
AAAAAAAAACAACCCCATTATAAAGTGGGCAAATATATATGAACAGACACTTCTCAAAAGAAAGACATTCAAGCGGCCAACAGACATAAAGAAATGTTCAACCTCAGTAATCAGCAAGGAGATTCAAATGAAAACCACACTGAGATATCACCTAACTCCAGTCTGAATGGTAATTATCAATAAATCAAAAAATAGCAGTTGGAGATTCCACGAGATGGTGATGGCATAGGTAGATTTGTGAGACTCTCCAAATGTTTGTTCATAAAAAGATTCTTACTTTTCTTCCCACAGCCCCCTACCTAATGGCACTGGTATGAGGCCTGGGGACTTTCAGTGCCACGTAGGGCCAGACATTGCAGCCCCCAGCTGCGAATGCTCCACTATATGTGACTCCCATCTGCTCAGGAGTCCTGGGTCCCAGCTCCCTCCCTGGCTACATCATGACACCCAGCACCCAGCAACAAACTGCCAGTCACGCAAGGAGGTTCTGGGTGCCCACCCCACAGAGATACCTGTCCCATTTCTGGCGGAAGTGCTCTGTGAGGGACTCAGGGCCACCACCTGCCCTTTGGAGCTTTGGAGGTCTGGAGGTCTGGGCCCACCCTAGCTGAGGCACTCAGCATGCGACTTCAAGCTTGTGTAAGGGAGCAGAACCCCAAGCTTGTGTAAGGTGCTGATCAGAGGCTTCCAGCTCCAGAGAAGGGAA
>NW_006974509.1:0-4017 GCF_000164805.1 Carlito syrichta | reverse complement strand
TGGGCAGATTATCATTCCTCAGAGGAAACACACTGAATGATTGGAGAAAATGTTGCTTAGAAGAGCTATGACAAGACTTTGATAATGGGCCAAGATAAAATACGTGTGTGTGTGTGTGTGTGTGTGTGTGTGTGTGTGTGTGTGTGTGTGTGTTCTCTGGAAAATATTCATCTAAATGCCATGACTTAGCAGAAACACTTAATAATGAACATAATCCAGATGTTAGTTGTTACCTTTCCTAACTTTCCCAGAGAGTCTTACCAACCATCTTAAAGGTCCATACATAGTTTCAAAGTTATAAATTTATCTAACAAGACTCACATGTCTAGTGTCACTTAACATCCAGCTAAACTGGAAGAATGATCCCTCCTGAGCCCCAATAATAGACCATCCATCAGAGACCAGAATAACAACCAGTGTCAAGCACTCACAGTGGACCTCATCCAGACATGAAAAACATTTATTGGTTTCCTGTATATGTGTTTGTCTGTCCTGTTAGGCTTGTTTCTGCCAGAAACATCACTTGAAGTTTTACTGAGTGATTTCATGAGACACAATAAATTCTTATATAATATAACATTGAACAAAGTAACCTAATTATAGCAACCAAAAAGTGAAGCAAGTTATTGTTTAATTATAGCAAAATCAAAAAAAGCTCATGATCTTACCATGGACACATTTGCAACTGTCGCTTTAAAAAGGAAATGCCTTTCTTAGTCACACAAAATTGGAACACAAACCCTTATGATGTCCAATTCCTGTCTTACTAGATGTAGTGGATGTTCTGAAACACTAACATGTGTGAGATTTTGCTCCTATGCAAAGAATATTTGTATCTGAGAAATGAGGGATAAAATTGTCCCTAATTATTATGTCTACTGAGAAGATTGTGAATTTCTGTTTCTATTCACTGAAGTCTGTGGTTTTCTAACTAGCATTTCTTCATTCAAACAGTTGGCATGATAATTGTTTCAAAAAATTGAAAGAAATGACAATCATGTGACCATTACATCACATATTGTACAGGATCTAGTGTCAACACAAGGTGTTATAGTGTTGTTTGGTATTATAGATTCTGACAATCAAGGGGAAATAGGATTCCTTCTATATATTTTAGAGTGGAAGTAGAGAATATGTGGAACCTAGAGAAACTTCAGAAATGTTTCCATTTACTGCCATTTCTACTGGCAAAGTTTAAGAGAAACTTCAACATACTTCAGAAAGAAGCTTAGTTAACACAGCTGAAGCATCACATGCTCTTGGGAAACTAGAGGCAAAGGGAGATGAAATACACAGTGAAAAAAGTAGACATAAACACCACCTAGAGCCTCTTGGTCAGATTGAGGATTCAGAAGCACAGGAGATACTCCATTCCTTCTTACATTTCCTGTCACTGATTCGGTTTAATATGAGAGAAGTCATTTCTCTAATTCCTAGTATCATATGTTTCCATTATCAGAAAATCTTTTGCTTGTAATGGAAAGCTGGTGAGTCGTGCTTTGTGTCCACTGGACTGTGCTGCCTGGCCAGGACATGAACCAGAATAATGTGTCCCTCTGGCTAGGCATGCTCTTTTCCTCTCATTCACTTCTGGAAACCACTTACAGGAATGAATCTCTATGCAGAGTTTAAACCACATCTTGGACCTTGAACACCAAAGACATGAGGATTAGTCTTTCTAGACACTACCATAAAGATACTACTTGAAAACAGAAAAGGGAATATTGTAGAGAAAACTGACTAATGTCTGAATGAGTCATGTACACATATACATATGTTAATAAATTTTATTTCCTCTACTCTCTCTTTATTAAAACATAAATAAATAAAGTGCTGTATTTTGATCACATTTATAATTTAGACCACACATAAAATTATATCAAGACTGACTTGTAACTTACTGGAATGTCAATTTTTCTTAGATGGTATTGAGCTAAACAGATTTAAATTTTTAAACATTTTGGTAGAGTTGTGTATGCATTATTTGCAAAGAATTATGTAATAACATTGTTTATATTATTAAGATCTGGGAGCTCAAATGATGGAATTTCACATGAAGGACGTAGGCAGAAATAGCCCCTGTACCCATGAAAACAAATGAATCTGCAAGAATGAAAGAGGAATGTAATGAACTCAGGGTTGCTAATCAATAGGTCAGATCTCTGGTAGCTGGAGGCAGAACTACTGTCCTTCTGGGCATTAGTAAGATGAGCAGCTCTTTTCTCTGCAGCAGGTGGCTGCGTGCAAAGTCTTGGGCAGTAGGGTCTTCTTTCACAACCTGTATCAGCCTTGCAGTTCTTGGAATTTTCATAGAGGCTTTACCTAGATCATGCTCCTTCAGCTGAACAATGCACTGGAAACTCTCCTCAGGATGTAGAAAGGATCATGTTAAATCTTACCTCTTCTCTGGGCTTGGTGACTCAGCCTGTAATCCCGTGCCTCTGGGAAGCTGAGGTGAGTGGATTGCTTGAGCCCACAGGTTTGAGACCCGCCTGGGCAGCGAGACCTCATCTCTACAATAAATCAAAAAAAAAATCAGCCGGGCATGGTAGTGCATGCCTGTAATTCCATCTACTTGGAAGGTTGAATGAGTCATGTACACATATACATATGTTAATAAATTTTATTTCCTCTACTGGGATCGCCGGAGCCCAGCAGGTCAAGGCTGCCATGGCCGGGAGCGGTCACTGCATTCCAGTATGGGCCACAGAGTGAGACTCTAACTCAAAAAAAAAAAATCTTACCTCTTCTAGTTTCCAATTTTCTGGGATCTCTGACTTTAATTTCTAATGTCCAGTGACTTAAATATAACTGTTTCATATATTTTGTGCTGTGTTTCAGTTAATACACAGGAATGTAAATATGGTCCCTGCTAATTCATTTTGTCTGCAGTTGAATTTCTGGAGGGCCATGTCTAACTATAACACTTTTTGCTTCTTGGGGTTTTCCATCAGAACCCAGTATTACTTGGACAGAGGTCCTTATCTGGGCTCACAATCAGGGTCTTATTGACACTGTTGCTTCTCTTGCTCTGTCCCACACCACACAAGTTCTCTTGCACACACATACAGACACTTTACACACATCCTCATGCCATCCTGTCTCCCAAAAAGCAGCCCCTCAGCTATATATTGGACAGAAGGAGTGATCACCTGCTGGGAAGTCACTCTCAAGAGGACAGATCCAGAGAAGATTTCAAGTTAATCTATAGAAGTTAGGCTTAGAGTATACAAATTTGAAATTTCAGAGTTCTAAGCGCCCACAGTGTGATGTAGAGGAAGAACGTTTTCTCGGTGTTATCTTAATCTCTCTATAGGAATAACTGAAAAAGAGACAGGTGAGGGACCTTCACTGCTAGAGCACAGAGCAAAGGATCCTCTTGTTGGGATATCAGTGTTATTTGATTTATTTATTAGTAGTATTGTGACATTCTGATAAGACAATTGAAGTATAAGATTAGAGACCTGGAAGCAAGATTCTCAGTCAGTGTTCACAAGGTCTCTTTATAGTTCAGCAGGTTGATGAGGACACCTTGGTCTTATTGTGTTCACAGTAGGGCTAGCTTTGCTTCCAGCCTTATCCTTCCTTCCTCCCTTACTTCTCTGAAACTCAGAGTATTTCCCAGGTAATACGTTCTAGCTCTTCATCCTACTTAGAAGATAATTGATCCTTAGTGGTTTAGGCTGTTCAAGGTTGTAATTTTATCCTAACTCAGGTTCTATAACCAGGGCTATTCTGATAGTTTTGAGTAAGAAACAGTATTTTTTTGAATAATTAGGGTTGACTTCTCCCATCAGAACATTTATGCTGATGAACTGAGAAAAATAAGGCCACATTGCAATGAAGGGTTTTACTATGAAGGTCCCCAAACCAAAAACAAGATGTTTTCCATTGAGTCCATGAGTGGGATGGAGACCTGAGACCTGAGTCTTTGGTTTGATTTGTTACTGACCATATAACTTTGAAAAAACACAATGTTATCTGTCTGCATCTATAGTACATTTTTGGTCTTATAAC
>NW_006974508.1:0-737 GCF_000164805.1 Carlito syrichta | reverse complement strand
GTATTCAATGAAAATACTCTTTGAAAATATAAATTGGGTAAAACATAAAGGGAAGGCATTTTATACTTCCTTCAAATATATAAGGGAAAATTTTCTCTAAGAATTGCACATCTGTAACATTTAATCAAAATTAACAAGCAGAAAATTCAGAGTGCACCAAGAAAATGTATACAAATTTTAAGAACTGAAAAAACCTGTATTAAATAACTATAATGTTTTATTTTCTAGAATTTTCAGATTAATTATGCATTCTGCCTTCTGAATAGCACTTAGATACACTAAATCTCAAGATTCAGTTATCTAAGAATGTATAGATCTGGAATCTCAACAAGTTTCAATTTAGGCAGAATAAAGCATTCAGATTTTATGTGGGAAACACAGTAGTAGTCAATTTTGAAGGCAGAATTATAGCATGTATTCTAACATATTAAAAAAAGAAAAGGTCATTGGAGCATTATGCACTTCTTAAAACATCAATCTCTGCATAATGAACGTTTCTAGGTCAAAAATGAATTGCATCCATTTTAAAGTAAAAAAAATAGAGTAACAAAATAAAATCAGTTGTAAGTTTTAAAGCTTTCATTTATTTATTTATTTATTTAGTTTAATTTTTTAAAAATGTGGGGTACAATTCATAGTTAGACATACAAACATTAATTATGTAGGGTCCCTGGTTATTGAGGTATGCCCCTTGCTTCCTTTGCAGTATCCCTCCACAGCCAATCTCACCCCTACTG
>NW_006974507.1:0-577 GCF_000164805.1 Carlito syrichta | reverse complement strand
GGGTGACTGAATTCAGAGCCAGAAAAAATTGGATGGGGGGAATAATGATTTCCAGGAGAGGGATGTGTCCCTGGCCCATCTTGGCAGAAGTTTCCTGTTTCCGAGTCAGAGGGTCAGGCTGCCTGTGGCACATTTCTAACCTCAGAGAGGGGAACTGGCAGGGACCCACCTAGTGAGACTCAGAATCTCCCACACCAAAGCAAGGGTAGTCATTGGGGAGGGTTGGGGCTGGAAGGTGCCGAGCTTTGGGGACCCTCACATGTGGGGGGGGGAGGACTGAGTACAGAAATTTTGCAGGAGAACGTATTTCTTTCTTTCTTTCTTTCTTTCTTTTTTTCTTTCTTTCTTTCATTCTTTCTCTTCTTCTCTCTCACTTTTTTTCGCTCACTAGGTAGTCCTGGCTGCTCTCAAACCACCCAACTCAGGCCTTCCTCTCAGCCTCAGCCCCACCAAACTGCTGCGATCACAGGCTTTCCATTAGGTTGACATTCTGATCTTCCTTCCTGGTCTTCAAATCTGGGTCTGAGGCGATGCTCCCACTGAGATCTCCCCTCATTTTAGGTTTTCTTGGTTTGCT
>NW_006974506.1:0-866 GCF_000164805.1 Carlito syrichta | reverse complement strand
CAGGGGGTGAGCTGACTGGTCAGCATACTTAACTAGTTGCCAGCATGTGAACTCACTGGTCAGCTGAATTTAGTCGGCTGGCGAGTGAGCCA
Organism: Carlito syrichta; assembly: GCF_000164805.1. Classification (NCBI taxonomy): domain Eukaryota; kingdom Metazoa; phylum Chordata; class Mammalia; order Primates; family Tarsiidae; genus Carlito; species Carlito syrichta. Next base: position 774 of record NW_006974506.1, on the reverse strand, counting down.
ACAGCTCAGAATATTTAACTAGTCGACTGGCAATTGAGTCGACTGGTGAACCAACTTAACTAGTCACCCGGACATTGAGCCTACTGCAGAGATGCCTTAACTAGTCTACTGGTGAGCAAGCAAACCCGTGATCTGACTTAACTAGTTGGTGGGCTAGGAAGTCGATTAGTTTGCTGACTTGTCCTGTGAGTGAGCAGACAAGTTTGTTGACCTGTTGGCTGTTGAGCGAGCTGACTAGTTTGCTGACCGGTTGGCATGTGAGCGAGCTGACTAACTAGCTGACCTGATGGAAAAGTGAGCGAGCCTACTAGTTAGCTGACCAGATCGCTGAGTTTCTAGCCGCCTTGTTAGCTAAGTAACTAGCTGATTTGTTATCTGACGTGACTAGCTAGCTGACTAGATAGCTGGCTATATAGCTGACATAACTAGCTAGCAAACAAGCTAAGTAGCTCTCTAACTTGCTGACTTAACTAGCTAGCTATGTGGCAACTGGCTAAGTGACTTAACTATCTAGGTGAATAGCTAGCTGTCGAGCTAGCTGACTTAACTAGCTAGCTGACTAGCAACCTGACTAGCTAGCTGACTTAACTAGCTAGCTGGATAGTTAGCTGACTTGCTAGCAGACTTTACTATCTAGCTACCTGGTTGGCTAGATGGCTAGCCAGCTGGCATAAGTAGCTAGCTACCTGGCTGGCTAGTTGCCTAGGCAGATGACTAGCTAGTTAGCAGGCTGACCACCTTGCTAGCAAGCTGGGATAAATAGCCATCCATCTG
>NW_006974505.1:0-619 GCF_000164805.1 Carlito syrichta | reverse complement strand
CCCCCCACCTAAAGGTGGCAGACAGTGTGTCCAGAACCTGGGTTTGGCGCAGTTTTGTCGAATTGCCTTTATTGCTCTTTGCCCGATGGCCGCCATAGCTCAGGGCCGTCTGTTCTGTGAGCTCACACATGTCTTTACTGTGGGGCATGAGTGTGGAGGGTGGAGTCAGGAATTCTGTGGTGCCTGGCTGAAGGCGTGGGATGGATATGCCTGGTGGCCACCTTTGAAACCTCCCATGAATGAGAGGCCAGAAAGTGCCTTTTCATCTCCTATCCCTGAGGGTGACTCCTTGCACTGTGAGGCAGGGGTCATGGTGGTGGTGGTGGTGGTGGTGATTATTATTATTTGGAGTCAGAATCAAACTGTCACAAAGACTGGAGTGCAGGGGCATGCTCCCGGCCACGGAGGACTCCACCTGCCATGCTCAGGCGATTCTCCCACCTAGGTCCCCCAAGTGGCTGGAACCACACGCCTGCATCATCACGCCCGGGTAATCTTCTAATTTATTTTGTTTTGCTGAGACGAGGCTGGTGTTTCCCAGGCTGGTGTCGAATCCACAGGCTCAGGCTGTCCTCTCATTTGGGCCTCTGAAGGGTGGGGATGCCAGCCTGAGACGCTG
>NW_006974504.1:0-648 GCF_000164805.1 Carlito syrichta | reverse complement strand
AAAGTCCTCATTGCTGAGTAAGAGGGTGGGAATACCCTGGGGCACATTTCTCACCTTAGAGAGGAGAGCTTGCAGGAACCCAGCCAGGGAGCCTCTGGAACTCCTGCACCAAAGCGGTGGCACCCATTGGGTTGGATTGGGCTTAAGGAAGTCAAGCTTGTGGGACCCTCATATGTGGGCAAGACGGTGGGGAAAAGACTGAGGGCAGAAGGTTTGAAGGCGAATGAATTTCTTTGTTGACTCACAATTTCTTTCTTTCTTTCTTTCTTTCTTTCTTTCTTTCTTTATTTCTTTCTTTCTTTCTTTCTTTCTTTCTTTTCCTCTCACTGGTTTCCTCACTAGGTAGCCCTGGTTCCTCTCAAATTGCCCAACTTGATCCTTCCTCTTGGCCTTGGCCTCTCAAACTGCTGTGATCACAGGCTTTCCATTTGATTGACATCCTGGTCTTCCTGCCTCATCTTGAACTCTGTGCCTGGGGCAATCCTCCTGCCGAGGTCTGCCCTCATGCAAGGTATTCTAGGTTTTGCTTGTGGTTGAGGTGAGGGCATGCTATGGTGTAGAGCCTGATCTCAGCTACCAGGCCCCGGCCATCTTCCTGCCTTGGCCTCCCAAAGTGCTGAGGAGACAGGCATGAGTCACCCAGCCGGA
>NW_006974503.1:0-462 GCF_000164805.1 Carlito syrichta | reverse complement strand
AATAAGTAAGTATGTAAATAAATAAATAAATAAATATTAGCCGGATGTGGTAGTGCATGCCTGCAGCTCCGGTAGTTTGAAGGCTGAGGCGGAAGGATCGCCGGCAACCAGCAGGTTGATGCTGGCGTGGCTGTGAGCATGCCACTGCACTCCAGTCTGGACAATGGAGAGAGACTCCAACTTAAAATTTTTTTTTAATTTAATTCAAAGAGTAGAATATTAAATGGAAAATGAAATTACATGCAAATGTTAGATGTTTAAAAGGTAATTGCTGAAGTTAAAAGTATTGAGTCTCAAGAGTAGATTAACAGAAAAAAAAGATGTGTGAGGTGAAGTACAGGTCAGTTTAAAACATTTGTTCTAAATTACATGGAATAAAATAAAATAAAATATAGAATATACTTCCCTTGTCATATGAGAAGCATTGACAAGGCCTAACATGAATTACTGGAGCACCAAAGT
>NW_006974502.1:0-4492 GCF_000164805.1 Carlito syrichta | reverse complement strand
AATCAGAGGTCCATCAAAGTCTTTATCAAGCAACCATCTTTGTCCACACATTCATTAATGAATGCATCCATTCATTCTTCTAAGAGGTATTCACAAGCACCTTAATGTTTCAAGGTCTACACTAGGTCCTTGGATATCAAAGTGAATAAGATCACACAAATCTTCCCAAGAAAGAAAATGGCATAGAACCACATATCACTTGGGTCCATGTCAACTTCCTGGTTCTGGTATTGAACCAAATTTCTGTGAAATGTAACCACTGGGGGAAACTGGGTGGAGGGGGGGATGTTTCTGTACTATCCTTTGCAACATCCTGTGAATCTATAATTGTTTTGAAATAAAATAAAATAAAAAGCTTAACACAAGTGAATAAGAAATAGTCCCTGGATGTATAGCCAATATTCAGTCATACAAGGAAATTCAAAGATTTAAAAAGCTACTAAGATAAGTACTGTGCCATAGGAAAGAAAGTGGTGGGGTTGTCTCTAAACTCCTTAAGTGGATGGCTGAGAAAGACTCCATCACAGGCAGGCTCAGTTGGACTGATAGATGCCTTCTGCACAAACGCTGCTCCTCTGTTGCTCAGAATATCATACAGTGCCTTATTATTATTATTATTAATATTATTATTATTACTATTTTGCAGGGGCTGGGGTGAGGTTAACAACCAGATTTTCTCACTTAATGCCTGCAGTAACATTGTGATGTGAATACTATCCCCATTTCAAAGAAGAGGATACAGGGGTTCATGGGACGATGGCAAGCTCTCCATGCTCACACAGTGGCAGCTTGGAAACCACAGTTGAGGTTGACTCCAAAGTTACACCACTTGATTTGGGTGGACACCTGCTTCTACCTTGCTCTGCACTTGGTTCATGCTTCTTCTTGTTAGGTCTGGGCACAATGAGTGTATGCCAGGGCTGGGGAAATGAAATGCTGAACTGTTCAAGTTGAGATGTTGGAATTTGCAGGAATAACATCTACATAAAATAATAGCAGCAACCTATATGTGCAGCCGCATTTATGAAATACTTAGAGAAACAAGTACAAATTGTGCAGCAAAGGATTAAACCTCTATGGAAAGCAGTGAAGAGGGGGATGTTTCTGTACTATCCTTTGCAACTTCTTGTGAATATATAATTGTTTTGAAATAAAAAGCTTAACACACGTGAATAAGAAATAGTCCCTGGGATTAGAGCCAATATTCAGTCATACAGGGAGATTCAAAGATTTTAAAAGTTACTAAGATAAGTACTATGCCATAGGAAAGAAAGTAGCAATTCCTAAAACAACAAAAAATTGACATTCCATGTAATCCAGCAATCACCTTTCTGGGAATATATCTGGAGGAGGAAGGGGAACAAGATGGTGACAGTATAGGTGAACTTGTGAGATTCTCCAAACATGAGTTCAAAAAAAGACTCTTACTTTTCTTCCCCTGTCCTCCAGCCCACCACCAGCTGTACTGGTCTGAGGCCTGGGGACCTTCTGTCCCACGCAGGGCCGGATACGGTGGCCCCCTGCTGCTGCTGTTCCACCATGTGCATGGGAGTCTCGGGTCTCAGCTCATCCCTGGCTACATCATCTCTTGCCCCCCACCCAGCACCAAGCTGCCAGTCACTCAGTGAGGCTCTGGGCATCTGCCCCTCAAAGACACTGGTCCCATTTCTGGTTGAGTTACCCTGTGGGGGGCCCAGGGCCACTCTCACTGCTCACTGCCTGCCCGTTGGAGCTTTGGAGCTCTGGAGCTCCGGGCTCACCCTCACTGAGGCCCTCAGCATGTGACCCCATGCTTGGGAACCCAGACAAGCAAAGAGAAAGGGATCTATGCCTTTCTCCAGGCAGAGATTCCATTGTCCTGCCCACCTATCAACAAACTCCACCTCAGAGGAGACAAAGCCCCACCCCTAAGCTGAATCAGATAAAAGCCACTCTTAGGCAGACAAACCCAAGCTGTGAGTAAACCTAGCTGCCTGCAATGAAAAACAAAGGGGAGAGGCCGGAGATTGGAGCTGAAGGAATTTTAGACTGATCTCTTATTGTGACTTATGATTTTATCATTTTGACTGTTTATTTTGATCACGTTCACTGTTTGCCTTCTGACTTACACTGTTTCATGATTATATTGGTCTGTCTCTGTGTAGCTATCAGTATTCTTTAGGGAATCTTTCTTACGTGTCTTTTTTCACTTCTTCCTGGCCTTCTGTCTCTTTCTCACCTGACTGTTGGTCTATATGTCTGTTTTCCCTCTCGCTCTTCTGTCTCTCTAACTTTCTATTGACCCCTCTTCCTCCTTTTTTTCCTCTTTTATATCCCCACTTTAATCTAGGAACCAAGACTACATACTGCTGAATGGACAGATTGTAAGGCAGAGGGAAATAGGTTCCAGTGAGCTCATACACCTGTTTGTGGATACTAGAATCAGCATATACATTCTGAACCACAGCTTCCCCCTCAATTAAACCTCAAAACTGCAAAAAGTACAGATAGCAGCCTACACTCCAACCTCAAAAGTGACCAAAGCCAAAAGACCCTCATAAGGAAGAACAGGATTGCAGAAGAGAAATAAAAGCAACCCAACCTTCCCTCAAAAACAGAATTAAAGAAGGGGAGGGAAAGGGGGAGAGAGAGAGAAAAATCTACACAAATGAAGAAAAACTAAAAGAAGAGTATGGGTCTCTCCCAGACCCCTGGGAGGGCAGACACTGAGAAAACTGACTTCGGACCCCAGAATGAAGGGTCTCAAACTACAAACCTAGTTATCAAGACATTAATGGAGAGATTAAAAAGAATTGAGGAGATACAAGAAGAAACTAGGAAGGAGCTAATATCTGAGATAACAGTAATAAAGAATACTGTGAATGAAATAAATAACAAACTGATAAGCATGGGAAGTAGAATTACCCAAGCAGAAGAAAGAATCTCAGAGCTTGAGGACCAAAATATAGAAATAACCCAAACTCTTAAAAACGAAGAAAAAAAGCACAAAAAGACAGAACAAAATCTTCAAGAGAGGAGTGATTACTTTAAGAGACCAAACCTAAGAGTAATTGGCATTCCTGAGGCAGAAAGAAAGACAGAGACCACACTGGAACAAACTTTCCATGAGATCATTCAAGAAAACTTCCCTTATCTAATCAGTGATGCAAAAATTCAAACACAAGAGATTCAGAGAATCCCTGCAAGACAAAAAATGAGAAGACCAACTCCTAGACACTTAATAATTTGCCTAAACAAAGTAGGCATAAAAGAAAAAATCTTAAAGGAAACCCACAACCAGCATACTCCTAAATGGACAAAAATTGGAACCATTTCCCCTGAAAACTGGAACAAGACAAAGATGTCCACTCTCACCCCTCCTGTTCAACACAGTATTGGAAGTCCTGGTTTGAGCAATTAGAGAAGAGAAGGCAATCAGGGGTATCCAAATAGGAAAAGAGGAAGTCAAGTTACGTCTCTTTGCAGATGATATGATTGTGTACCTTGAAAACCCAAGAGAATCTGTCAAAAGCCTCCTTACATTGATAAAAGCTTTTGGCAAAGTCTCAGGATACAAAATAAATGTGCAAAAGACAATTGTATTTCTTTACATCAATAATAAACAAACAGAAAGCCAAATAAAAAACACAATTCCATTCACAATAGCCATAAAAACAATTAAATACCTTGGCATCTTCCTAACCAGTGACGTGAAAGACCCTTACAATGAAAACTACAAAACAGTGCTCAAAGAAATCAAAGATGACACAAACAAGTGGACAAATATCCCATGCTCATGTATTGGAAGAATCAACATTGTGAAGATGTCCATCTTACCTAAGGCAATCTACAAATTCAATGCAATACCCATCAAATTACCAGCAACATTCTTCTCAGCCCTAGAAAAAACAACACAGGAATTCATATGGAAACACAAAGGTCCAAGATAGCCAGAACAACCCTCAGCACAAAAAAAAAAACAAAGCAGGTGGTATCACATTACCAGACTTCAAACTTTACTATAAAGCTACAATCATCAAAACAGCTTGGTATTGGTATAGGAATAGGCATATAGAATTGAGATTCCAGAAGCAAAACCTCAATTTCTCAACCACCTCATCTTCGACAAAGCCTCCACCACCTACCACTGGGGAGAGGAGAATCTATTCAGTAAATGGTGTTGGGAAAACTGACTGAACACATGCAGAAGATTGAAACGGGACCCCTATCTATCCCCATGCACAAAGGTTAACTCCAAATGGATCAGAGACCTAAATGTAAAACCTCAAACCATAAGAACCTTAGAAAGTGAATGACATATCCTCATGGAAATTGGAACTGGCCTCCAATTACTGAACAAAACCCAAAACTCACAGGTCATAAGAGAGAGGATAGACAAGTGGGACCTTGTTAAACTGACAAGCTTCTGTAACGCCAAAGAAACCATCAAGAGAGCAGGGAGACAGCCTACAGACTGGGAAAAAGTATTTGCCAACACGAGGTCAGACAAAGG
>NW_006974501.1:0-795 GCF_000164805.1 Carlito syrichta | reverse complement strand
TGCAAGTATGGGGAAAATATGATTTGTTTTTTAAGGGTTGTGGTTGTGGTAATTTGTAATCAGGAAGTGAAGAATATTTAAGTGCTAGAGCCCAATTGGAGCCTAGTGATGCCACTGTTGTTTGGGTCCACGTTCAGGAACTTAAAGTCCAGTACAGAAGTTACCCAGTTTATAGTACCTAGAGGGTAGTATCTCATTTTCAGAAAAGGACCATGAGGAGGCAGTGACATACAGGGTACTTTGCAAGACCATTCCTAGAATCTTTGGGACTTCAGAGAACCAGCTTCCCACTTCATGAAAAACGGCACTGACATTCTCTTCTAGACAGTTTTTGGTGATTGAAAACTTCTATCTGTTGATGCTAGACAGTTTTTGGTGATTGAAAACTTTTATCTGTTGATGCTAGTTCTGTTTTTAATCTAGGCAAAATGTCATATTTCATATAACAGTTGTTGAAATATTTGAAGGTTCCTGTCATATCCTGTATTTCTTTGGAAACCTTTCTTACTCCAACTAATGGACAGGCACTGCCCTTCAAAGTCCTTTTCTCCAGCCCAAATGTTCCTAACTCCTTCCATCATTTTTCTTGAGACCTAATTTCCAGAAATGTCACTGAAGTATGCCATACTTTGGAACAGTCTAATCTGAATATAGACTCTGGTTGGACTGTGCCTGGGCTCATTTACTCCCTTGTACTAAGATCTAAGAGCAGTCCATGTACTTTAGGATGGGTAGTGTTTACCTTTTCAGCAGTGAGGTCACACTGAGAATAGTTTTAAGCTTTTAAATGGTGTG
>NW_006974500.1:0-494 GCF_000164805.1 Carlito syrichta | reverse complement strand
ATCACCAGAGCCCAGCAGGTCAAGACTGTGGTGGCTGGGAGCGGCCACTGCACTCCAGTCTGGGTAATAGAGTGAGACTCCAACTCAAAAAAAAATTAAAATTAAAATTAAAATTAAAATTAAAACTGTTTTCTGGCCAGGCTCTGTGGCTCAGTCCATAATCCCGATACTTTGCGAGGCCGAGACTAGTGGATTGCACAGGTTCAACACCAGCCCAGGGAATGTAGTGAGACCTCATCTCTACAATAAATAAAAAAATCGCCAGAGCCCAGGAGGTCGACACTGGAGTGGCATGAGAGTGCCACTGCACTCCAGCCTGGGTGACAGAGTGACACTCCACCTCCAATAAATAAATAAATAAATAAACAAACAAACAAACAAACTGTGTTTCCCACAGAGGAATGGTTGAGTACTTCTGAGAATAACTGTGTGTGTGTGCACTAATGAATTGATCCAGTGGGTGAGAGCTAGGTATCTCACCTTTGAGAAGGAAG
>NW_006974499.1:0-684 GCF_000164805.1 Carlito syrichta | reverse complement strand
CATAGCTGATGTCCTTGAGGTTACACATTGAGATGATTAATTACAAACATAGCATGATTTACGATATAATGGGGAGAACTATATCTGAATTCCACTTCCTGCAATTAAATTATTCGATTTTTTTTAACTATTGATGGGCTCTCTCCACTGTAGCTTGAGGATTATACGGAATTCCTGTAGAATGTGAAATGCCAATCCAGGTACAAAATGACCAAAAAGCTTTTGATGCATAAGCACGAGCATTATCAGTTTTTAATGGTTTAGGAATATCCACCTGTGAAAAACAAAATAACAAATGTTGGACTACATCTTTATAGGCTTCACCAGTTCTGGGCGAGGCTGAAATTACATGGGAAAATGTATCCACTATCACATGTAGAAATTACAATTTTCCAAAATTTTGGAAATGAGTAACATCCGTTTGCCACAAAACATTAGGTTTTAATCCCCAGGTATTAACTCCTGAGGGGAGGTGGTTATTAGAAGTAGGACACGAAGTACAAGTTTTTATGATTTGTTGAGCCGTTTCTCTTGCAATGTAAAACTGGTGCCTTAATGCTGCAACGTTTTTGTGATGAATTTTATGAGACTGTTGAGCTTGATTGACTAAAGAATCTACAAGGAGAGGGAACATGACCGATTTTTTCAAGACATCTGCTAATTGATAACATTGATGTAGAGGTC
>NW_006974498.1:0-625 GCF_000164805.1 Carlito syrichta | reverse complement strand
AATGGACAATAAAGATCATGACATAAAAAGCTCTGCACTTTACATTGAAGAAAACAAAAGTTTTCGCTTATAAATTTTTATTTTGAAGTGTGGCAAAATGTTGGTAAAGTCACATATCACAAAAATCATTTTGGGGAGTAGAATATTTGTCTAGTGGCCGAGCTCGGTGGCTCAGCCTGTAATCCCAGCACTTTGGGAGGCTGAGGTGAGTGAATTGCCTGAGCCCGCGGGTTCAAGACCTGTCTGGTCAACTTGGTGAGACCTCATCTCTACAATAAATCAAAAAATTAGCCGGGCGTGGTAGCGCGCGCCTGTAGTTCCTGCCACTTGGAAGGCTGAGGCGGAAGGATGCCGGAGCCCAGCAGGTTGAGGCTGCGGTGGCCGGGAGCCGCCACTGCACTCCAGTCCGGATGACAGAGTGAGACTCCAACTCAAAAAAAAAAAGAATATTTGTCTATATTTTCTTATGAGTGACCAAAAAAATATAGAAAGAATGGCAAGCAGAATAACAGCCTTCCAAATGTCCACATTCTTATCCTCAGAACCTGTGAATGTGTTACTTGACATGGCAAAAGGGCTTTGAAGATATGATTAAGTTAAATTATTTGAGAATATCCTGGATTAT
>NW_006974497.1:0-596 GCF_000164805.1 Carlito syrichta | reverse complement strand
TAAGTGTGCATGTCACTGGGGAACAGTAGCTTCACAGATGTTGGTAGGTGTTATTCAAGTGTTCTGTGGTCAGATAAGCTTGGAAAACATTGGGCTAAATTAAGGTAACCAACCCCTTGTTTTGGGACTTCTCAGAACACTGGATTTCTTGTTTGCTGGGGGACCCTCTATGACACAGCATTCACGGTTCTACATCCCAGTTTGGCCATGGAAGAATTTTCTCGCCAGTCATCTATACAGACTGGTTTTTCATGGACACCCACTATGAGATGTGGCTTTGGTAAATTCTTGACTCTCATTAAACTTAGGCTCACCATGCCCAGCCCTAGGCTTATGGGAACAGTATCAACAGATTCTCACACTCTTTACTTGAGTGGCCACTGAGGAACATACTAGAGTTTAGTTCTGTAGAATAGAAAGCATGGCAGAGCTGTGGACACTGATAGTCCCTGATTTTTACTGCAGTGTATTTTGTGTTATAGATATATATCAGAAAGGAGGAATGTAGAAACAAAACTACAAACAAGTAAAAGTCAGCAGAGCTCACCCTTCTGGCACAATCAGGCCAAGTTCACCATCTACCCACAAAGTCTGCA
>NW_006974496.1:0-730 GCF_000164805.1 Carlito syrichta | reverse complement strand
AAACTGACTTTATTTGTGTAATATATTTTTAATTTTTTCGACAATAAAAATGGTTACAATTCAGTGTTGGGCCCAGAAATGTTCATTAGTCAGGGATTGATTTCTTAATAATTGTATAATACTCCAATAATAACTCCTTTTCCTTTTACTGCGTTGGAATAAATGGTGTAATTCTGCCTTCAAAATTGACAACTACATTGCTTTTCACATAAATTCTGAACGTTTTATTCTGCCTAAATTGAAACTTGTTGAGATTCCAGATCTATATCATTCTTAGAAAACTGAAACTTGAGATTCAGTGTACCTAAGTGTTATTCAGAAGGGAGAATGCATAATAGATATTAAAAATTTTAGAACATTAAATAGTATCATAATTTAATACAACTTTTTACATTCTAAAAATCTGTGTACATTTTGTTGGAGCACTCTATATTTTCCATTTGTTAATTTTGATTACATATTACAGATGTGCAATCCTTAGAGAAAAGTTTCCTTTATATATTTGATGGAAACATAAAATCATATTCCCTTTACATTTTAACCCAATGTATATTTTTAAAAGAGTATTTCCTTTGAATCCCCTAGTATTTCCTCTATCTAAGATATAATGCTGTACTCTGCACCAAAGCATACGATTAATTGGATACTTTTAATCACCAAGCTGTTAAAATGAGGCACATAGAAAAAAACAATGTGGGGCCCAATATATATAAAACAAAATAACATGGAG
>NW_006974495.1:0-813 GCF_000164805.1 Carlito syrichta | reverse complement strand
TTTAGGCTATTTCTAGTCGTTTATGTTTCCCTGTGAATGGAGCTCCTTATTTCTATCATTTCAGACTAGGCTTTTTTGAAGATGCCATCTCTGCTTTTCCTTCCTGCCTGATTTCTTTGAGTTTCACTTCATGCTTGTCTTGTTTTCTGTCAATTTGTGCCATCCATTTTTTAATTTCTGTTTTCTTACCTGGGACGGGTCTTCAGAGACATTTCGTTGTTTGTGCTCTATGGTTTCTTTCTCTTGCCCTGTGTCATTAAAATTTTGAGAGACGCTTTTTTACAGTCTTTCCTCCTTAGTCTGAGAACTCGCTTGACTCAGGGAGATAGGACGGTGCTCCACCAGGTGGTAAATTCTTGACACTACAGCTATTTTCTCCTTTGGGAAACAAAACAGGCTAGATTTTTTGCAACTTGTCGCCTGTGATTGACCAAGAGACAGGGAGAAGTGAGGGATCAGTCAACAAAAAGCGACCCCAAATTGCTAACACCTCTCCCTCTCCCAGTGTTATCTCAGATCTTATGCATACCAAGCTTACTGTGATGGGTGGATGGGGTGACTCGGTTTTATGCCTGCTTATTTGTTCCCCATCTGTTCTGGGAGTTCCTGCTGTTTGCAGGGCATTTCAACCATCCAAGAGTTTTCAGGGCGCCTTTTTTAATCGGCAGCTGGATCTCTACTTTCCGAAGGCATCAGTATTTGAATTCTCCCCAAATCATTTTATGAAGTTAACATCACACTGATATCTAAACCAGGTAAGGATTCTAGACAACAGAGAACTGCAGGCCAATATCCCTTAGGAACATCGATGCG
>NW_006974494.1:0-669 GCF_000164805.1 Carlito syrichta | reverse complement strand
CCACAGGCCGAGACATGCCTTGGCAACTCGGCGAGTCCTCATCTCTACCTTTCGTTCCAAATGAACCAGGTGTAATGACACATACCTGTTGTTCTGGCTCCTCAGAAGGCTGGAAAAAAGCTTGCTGGAGCCTGGCAGTCTGAAGTTGTGGTGGGCAGGGGCGAGCCACCGCCCTACAGCCTGGGTGACATAGTGAGACTCTGACTCAAAGAAAAAAGGAAAAAGGAAAAAAGAGTATTCATTTTTGTATGTAGTTGGCATCATCCTGAACAGACAGAGGTCATTTGGGAAGGAGACCCCAGTCTTGGGTCTAGAGTTCCCAAAAGATGGATTATTGGCAGACAATTGAGCTGTGGCTTTGGGAAGCTGAGGTGGTGGAAAACTGGAGACTGGGAGTTCAAGACCAGCCTGGCCATGTGCGAGACCTCTTTGCTCCAGGAACACAAACACAGGAGTCGCTCCTGGTAGTTCCCTCAGTTCCATCTACACGGGATCTGGCAGCCTTCATCCCAGGGTGTTCCTTTGCCTCACCCCCACAGAAACAATGTGCGATTTCAGGCCATGCACCATGGCTAACGGCTGTCAGTCCTGCGCCCTGTGAGGCCAAGACAGGAGGCAGCCTGATCCCAGGGGATGGAGACCAACCTGGATGACATGGAAAGACCTTGT
>NW_006974493.1:0-704 GCF_000164805.1 Carlito syrichta | reverse complement strand
AATAAATAAATGCAAAGTAGGCTCAAAAAGAAAGAAAATATAGGGTCTAGAAGGATCTCATTTCCAAAACAAACCAGATCTGCTATGTTAAAAAAAAAAACCTGCTCCAACAGTCAACATTTCACTTGATGAATTTTTGTCCCATTATTCAGAAAACTTTGCTGCATCTCTGGGATCCAGGAAATTGTAGAATTTCCTACTGGTTCCACAGTTTGAGGACTTTAAAATTAGTCTCCCTAGGTCTAATACAAGTTCTGCTTTTTATTTGTTTATGACGCAGAGCAGGTTCTGTTCATTGTTCCTCATTTGTTAATTATGGATTTTATAATAATAGATTTACCTCACAAAATCGCTATGAGGATTAATTTGAAATAAATCACATAAAGTGACACATTACTAAATATTCTATATTTTCTGCATGTTTTTTAAGGTTTGCAAATCTAACATTGCTGGCAAATTTGAATCTAAGGCTTTGGGATGTTTGGGGTTTGTCTTTTGTTTTCATACTTACCTCCCTTGGTTTATTTTCACTTTGTCAACAGTTCTCAATTTTTTTTTTTTTTACCTCATGAGCTGCTCACAATTACCTTGTGGCTTAGGTCTGGTTTTCTGCAAGAGTATTGAGTAATGGTAGAAATATCGGTTCTGAAGTCAGAGAGTCCAGAGACAGACCTTGCTTCTGTAACTCCTCAATTCTAATGTAT
>NW_006974492.1:0-754 GCF_000164805.1 Carlito syrichta | reverse complement strand
GTGACTTAACTAATTAGTTAGCTGACTTCATTGGCTGACTTAACTACTTAGCTAGCTGACTTAACTACCCGAATTTAATAGTTAGCTAACCATTTAACTAGCTGAATAACGAGGTGACTTCATAAATTAGCTAACTATTTAGATAGCAGACTTAAGTAGTTGACTTAAATAATTAGCTAACTAGTGAGCCAGGTGACATAGCTAGCTTACTTAGCTAGCTAGCTAGTTAGCTGGCTCACTTAACTAGCTGACTTAAGCATTGGCTAATGAGATAGCTGAATTAACGAGTTGGTTAATGAGTTAGATAACTGTTTTAACTAGTTGGTAAATGAGCTAAATACCTGACTTAACTAGTTGGTTAATGAGTTAGCTAGGTGACTTACTTTGTTGACAGAGTCGGCAAACTAGATAGCTGGTTTAACACATTGACTGAAACTCGGGAACTTGTTAGCTGGCTTAACAAGTTGGCCAATTAATCGGCCGAGTATTTAGCTTGGTTAAATAGTTGACTGACGAGTTGGCACCATAGTTAGGTCGGGTAAGTATTTGGCTGGGTAATTTGCTCACCTAATTAGTCGACTGACAAGTTGGCAGACTCATTGGCTGACCTAACTAGTCAGCCTTCTATTTAGCTGACCTAATTTGTTGGCTGACAAATTGGCACACTAGTCAGCCAATTGGTTAGATGACTTTACTAGTTGGCCGGCTAGTAGGCTGAAAGGTTAGTTGACTTAACTAGTTGGCATGCAAGTGG
>NW_006974491.1:0-717 GCF_000164805.1 Carlito syrichta | reverse complement strand
CTAAAGTGGTAGACAAAAGTTGAAACGCTTCCCATTTATGTTTGTGATCCTGCATTCTTTTCTCCTTTCCTGTCGTTAAAGACTATAAGGGCTGTGTCCAATAGCTTTAGTTATAGGGTTTGTGAGCTATTCTTTCTTTTTAGGAGTTTGTACCTAATGTCTGGGAGAACAAATACAGAGCCAAAAGAGCTTATCCTTCCAGAGAATTTAAATCGATATTAGTAAACTACTGCAATGTCTCAGAGAGGCGACTTAGAAACATTATCGAATTTTTATCTGATTTTTGAAAAACCTTTTTTATTTGTCTTAGTAGCCTATGGTTAGTTAACAGGATTAATTTATATGATTCCTATACTTTTGTCTGGAAAGAAGGTTGATATAGTCTCAGTTTAGATAGAACTTGAGATAAATTTATCATAAGAAAACAACAAATAAGAATTTTATCTTCCTTATGTCCCAGCCACCCCCTTGAGAAGAGACCTATTAAGCCATGTGGAATCTTGAATGGGCTTTCCAATTGCACATGAGGGGTGGTGACTTGTTGCAGCTAGTAGGGTTGCCACCAGGAGGTTATTAAGCAGTGGGGAAAAGGGTGGGTGAGAAGTCTAGAGGCTGGAGTTAGGTGCCATGGCCCTTGGCACTCACTCCTCCTCCAAAGACAAAAGAGAAAGACTGGAGGCTGGGGTCAGGTGCTGTGGCCTTTAGCACCCACCCCTT
>NW_006974490.1:0-3058 GCF_000164805.1 Carlito syrichta | reverse complement strand
TCACTTGATGAATTTTGTTCCCATTATTCAGAAAACTTTGCTGCATCTCTGGGATTCAGGAAATTGTAGAATTTCCTACTGGTTCCACAGTTTGAGGACTTTAAAATTAGTCTCCCTAGGTCTAATACAAGTTCTGCTTTTTATTTGTTTATGACGCAGAGCAGGTTCTGTTCATTGTTCCTCATTTGTTAATTATGGATTTTATAATAATAGATTTACCTCACAAAATCGCTATGAGGATTAATTTGAAATAAATCACATAAAGTGACACATTACTAAATATTCTATATTTTCTGCATGTTTTTTAAGGTTTGCAAATCTAACATTGCTGGCAAATTTGAATCTAAGGCTTTGGGATGTTTGGGGTTTGTCTTTTGTTTTCATACTTACCTCCCTTGGTTTATTTTCACTTTGTCAACAGTTCTCAATTTTTTTTTTTTTACCTCATGAGCTGCTCACAATTACCTTGTGGCTTAGGTCTGGTTTTCTGCAAGAGTATTGAGTAATGGTAGAAATATCGGTTCTGAAGTCAGAGAGTCCAGAGACAGACCTTGCTTCTGTAACTCCTCAATTCTAATGTATTTGACATCAGGATCTTAGAACAAATGTGTGTATGTAAGGTCGTGTTTTCTGCTGTCCTTGGAAAGCTATTCAACCTATAATGTGCAGCAAAAAGGGAACACTCTACACTGTTGATGGGAGTGTAAACTAATACAGCCTCTGTGGAAAACTGTGGTGATTCCTAAAAGATCTAAAAATCTACCTTCCATATGACCCTGCAATCTCCCTACTGGGGATATGACCCAGAAGAACTCAAATCACTCTATGAAAAAGATACCTGCACACACATGTTTATTGCAGCATTATCTACAATAGCAAAAGCAAGGAACCAACCATGCTGCCCATCGAAAGAGGAATGGATACAAAAAATGTGGTATATATACATGATGGAATATTATGTAGCCATAAAGAAGGACAAAATTATGAACTTCACAGCAACTTGGATGGACTTAGAGGCTATCATACTTGGTTCTTTGTTTCATATCTATGACAGAAACAAGAACTGGGTATCACATATTCTCCCTCATAAGTGAGATTATGGGCATGAATGACTTGAGAAATATCTAACCACTGGTACATACGGGCACTAACTAGTCAGAATAGATGCCATGGCCCACCAGAAGGATGCCCCAATATATCAGATCAGATGTCAGAGTAAACAACCAGTCCAATGCATGTGACAAGGCATAAATATCAGCCCTGCTCACAGGTCTTTGAAAATGAGGAGCTGAGATGCAGTTGAAGAGCAGAGAAAAAGTGATAAGAAAAAAGAGAAGCACAGATCTAAGCTATGATATGAGGACTTGGTTTTGTGAACAGAATAAAGTATCATTTCTAGAATTTAACCACAAAACCTGCATCAGTCTTGTAGCAAGGCACAAGCGTTACTAAGAACACAGAGTATGGATCCACTAGAATGTTTGGATCCAGATAATCTGAATGTTGAATTCAAGGTCCTGACTAATGATAGACTTGACCCAGTGGCTTTGGGAATAAAATAGAACCTCTAAGCTGAGACTACCTGATTCATATGTGGGAAAAGGAGAAAACTACTTCTGATCTTGAAGAGAATATCATATGTGTTAGCAGGATCAGCTTCCTTTCTTCTTTCCTCCATCCTTTCTTCTCTGTCGGAATTAGCTGGAGTTGGTTTCTGTAGCTTGCAATGGAAGAATAACTGCTACATAAGATATTTGGCTTGTTTTTGATACAACATCCCTACTAACTTTATCTAATTAATTTAGCTCTCTGAACAAGCCATTGCTTATTCATTAGATATTTCTGCAGATGTTCATAACATTTTTTAGGTTTTGTTCTGAAGTAGTTTAATACAAGAGGATGGAGAAAAATGAGTATGATTTGGCAATATAAGTCATGGACTTTTCCTCTATGACTTTGTAGTGGAGAAGCCATTGTTGGTTATTGACCAATGCCACTTTCCAACACTCTATTTCCCAACAGCCCCAGCCCTTGGTTCATGTTGCTTTTTCTTCCAGAAATGCCCTTACCACTATATTCGACTGTAGAAAGCATACTTATCCTTAAAGGACAGATTTAAATATCAGTTCTGCAAAGTCTCCCTTATTTCCCAAGATAGAACTAATCACCCCGCATCTGTGATTCCTGCTGTTGGAACACCTTTGGCTGCTGGTAACTGGGCTCCTCAAAGAATTCATCTTGGATTGTCCAGAGTTGCAGCAAATATTAAAAGTTAGATTTTATGACTAATTGGCATAAAGAGGAATAGACTAATAGTGTATATTAAAACATTTACTTTTACCTAAGAGGTCATTTTTTTCTCCCAATTTCAGAAAAAAGAAAAGAAAACATTGCCACAGTTAAAAGTATAGTGAACACTTGGTGTTGTACTCACTATGTCTAATGGATAACTTGTTCCTGCCTACACGTGTTTTCTCTTAGTTAATTTTCTCACTTGTAAAATCCAGAATCTGGCAATAAGATAAACTTGAGATAAGGGTCAAATGATTCAACTTTAAGGGGTCTCTTAAAGGAGGCTGCTATGGTTTGAGTTTGTTCCCTCTAATGTCATGTTGAAATGGAATCCCAAGTATGGTGATGTTGGGAGGTGAAGCCTAGTGGGAGGAGTTTCTGTCATGGGAGCAGAACCCTCATGAATACTGTCATTTTCTTTTTAATTTTAAATACATGGGGTACAATTCAGGGTTAAGAATATAAATGTTCATTATGCAAGTATTCGTGTTGATAAGGTGTGCCCTCTCCCTGGCAGTTTCCCACTACTGCCAGTTCCTTTCTTATAGTACTGCAATAGTTGTTCAAGGTCCACTTATGAGTGAGAACATGTGATACTCGGTTCTTTGTGTCTATGATAGAACACTCAGTATTATAGCCTCTAAGACCATTCAAGCTGCTGCAAAGTTCATAATTTCATCCTTTTTATGGCTGTATAATATTTCATTGTGTATATGTACCACATTTCTTTTATCAGTCCTCTTTCAATGGACAGAATGGTTGGCTC
>NW_006974489.1:0-4553 GCF_000164805.1 Carlito syrichta | reverse complement strand
AAGTAGTGAATGAGAGTGAAAAGCTTTTCAATATATTTCACATTTGTAGGGTTTCTCTCCTGTATGGATTGTCTTATGTCCAGCAAATCCATTGTGAGAGCAAAAGGCATTTCCACATTCTTCACACTTATGGTTTCTCCCCAGTATGCACTTTGATACGTCCAGTAAGCATTGAATGGGAGCAAAAGGCTTGGCCACATTATTCATAATTGTAGGTGTTTTCCACAGTATGGATGGTCTTATGTAAAGCAAATCCAAAGTGAGAGTGAAAGGCTTTATCAAATTCTTGACATTTGTAGGGTTTCTCTCCACAATGCACCTTGATATATCCAGCACGCTTTGATGGGAGCAAAAGACTTTGCCACAATCTTCACATTTTGTAACATTTCATTCAGTATGTATCACTGTATGTTGATTGAGGTTTGAACGAGAGTGAAAGGCTTTGCCACATCCTACACATTTATAGGGTTTCTCTCCAGTATGGATCACCTATGTTGAGTAAGGCGTGAACGAATGTGAAAGGCTTTGCCACATTCTTCACATTTGTAGGGTTTCTCTCCAGTATGCATCATCCTATGTTGAGTAAGGCGTGAACGAATGTGAAAGGCTTTGCCACATTCTTCACATTTGTAGGGTTTCTCTCCAGTATGGATCATTGTATGTTGACTAAGGTATGAAGCAAAGCAAAAAGCTTTGCCACATTCTTCACATTTGTAGGGTTTCTCTCCAGTATGGATCACTGTATGTTTAGTAAGATGTGAACGAGAGTTAAAGGCTTTGCCACATTCTGCACATTTGTAGGGTTTCTCTCCAGTATGGATCATTGTATGTTGAGTAAGGAGTGAACGAATGTAAAAGGCTTTGCCACATTCTTCACTTTGTAGGGTTTATCTCCAGTATGCATCATCATATGTCGAGTAAGGCGTGAACAAATGTGAAAGGCTTTGCCACATTCTTCACATTTGTAAGGTTTCTCTCCAGTATGGATCATTGTATGTTCAGTAAGGTTTGAACCACAGCGAAAGGCTTTGCCACATTCTTCACATTTGTAGGGTTTCTCTCCAGTATGGATCATTGTATGTTGAGTAAGATGTGAACGAGAGTGAAAGGCTTTGCCACATTCTTCACATTTGTAGGGTTTCTTTCCAGTATGGATCACTGTATGTTGAGTAAGATTTGAATGAGAATGAAATGCTTTGCCACATTCTTCACATTTGTAGTGTCCCACTCTAGTATGGATCATTGTATGTCGAGTAAGATGTGAACGAGAGTGAAAGGCTTTGCCACATTCTTCATATTTGTAGGGTTTCTGTCCTCTATGGCTCACTGTATGCTGAGTAAGATGTGAATGATGAAGTCTCTCTCTCCCCTATGATTCTTTCATGTGTATTAAGATAGGATGATTTCTTAAACACTTTCCCAAATATATTGTGTATATTTCCTCCACTATTCTTTTGATGTTGACTATATTTTGAGGACCTGTTAAATGTTCGGTTATATTTGTGTTTGAAAGCCATTTCAGATATAAGGATACTCTGGTGAATAGCATTTTTGGAGTGTTGATGAACGGCTTTCCAAGTTGGGCTCAGTGGCTCAGCCTGTAATCTCGCTCCTTTGGGAGGCTGAGGTGAGTGGATTGTCTGAGACTGCGGTTCGAGACCCGCCTGGGCAAAGACCTCATCTCTACAATAAATCAAAAAATCAGCTGGGAGTGGTAGCTCATGCCTGTAATTCCAGCTACTTGGAAGGCTGAGGTAGAAGAATCGTCGTAGCCCAGCAGGTGGAGGCTGTGGTGGCCGGGAGCAGCCACTGCACTCCAGTCTGCGTGACCGAGTGACACTCCAACTAAAAAAAAAAAAGAAAAAAGAAAGGCTTTCCTACTCTTATTGCATTTGTAATGGGTATTTGCAACTGAGCATTCTATCTGCCCTTCACCCTCATGCACACTTACCAAGATTTTTGTAAGCATAAGTTCTTAAGGACATATTTACCATAATTTCCCATTGGCACCTTTGCAAGTGAGTCTTCTATGCTCTTCTCTGACAAAAGGCCATCAATATAATGAGAAGACACAGCTGAAAATCATGAAAATAAAAATTTACTTGCTGTGCTAGACTTAGGTGAATATCCTTTGAAAATAAAACATAATATGATACCATGGTAAGGACATAAGTATGATGGCAAGAACAAATCACAGGTTTCCACTCCATGATAAATTATGTACTTAAGAAAATACTAGCTGGGCTCGGTAACTCAGCCTGTAATCCTGTGCCTTTGGGAGGCTGAGGTGAGTGGATTGCCTGAGCCCTCGGTTTCAAGACCCGACTGGGCAACTTGGCAAGACCTCATCTCTACAATAAATCAAAATCCCAGGCTCGGTGGCTCAGCCTGTAGTCCCAACATTTTGGGAGGCCGAGGTGAGTGGATTGCCTGAGCCCGTGGGTTCGAGACTCCCCTGGGCAACTTGGCGAGACCTCATCTCTACAAATAAATCAAAAATTAGCCAGACGTGGTAGCATGCACCTGTAGTTCCAGCTACTTAGAAGGTTGAGGCAGAAGTATCACTGGAGCCCAGCAGGTCGAGGCTATGGTGGCCGGGAGTGACCACTGCACTCCGGTCTGGGCAACAGAGTGAGACTCCAACTCAAAAAAAAAGAAAAGAAAAGAAAGTATTTACCCCAATGCCTGTGTGAGAACTCAAAAAACAGCTAATACCTTGCAGAATCCACCTGATAAAATGAGTTACATGGAAGAGAATGTTTAGTAATTTTGCCACCATAATTTCTCTTCCTTTACAATGCAGCATCATGCAGTCAGATGGCATCTTCTCACTCTTCAATTCTTCCTCAGGGAATAACAGAAGAGTGGAATATGAGTCCACATTTCTGTCCTTTGAGGGTTTATACAAAGACTGTTTCTGTTCCAACACACAGAGGAGACACATCCTAAGAACAGGTATGAGTCTCATAGAATCTCTAACTTAGTGATTATTGTTATATTAATCTAGACAAAGCAACATCATAAACATTATTACGTGTTTATCTTTGAATTTCCAATACCCCAATTCACACAAAGTATGCCAAAGTGTAGAAAGAATCAGGATAAATGACTCAATTAAGGGTATAAAAATAATTTGTGGAGCTGTAAATTACAATAAAGTTTGAAAAATTTTTATATGAAATGTACAAACCCTTACTTGAATCACCACACTACTGCCTGGGTGACAGAGAACATGTTGATAAAATGTAACCATAAAAAGGATTTGGAAAACATCCTTGATATTGATATTGGTCTTAGTAATAATTTCTTTATGATTAAAAAAATATAAACAAGTTGCAGACATCAAACTGAAAAGCTTCTGCAGAGTAAAGGGAAAAGGAAGAAGGCTTACAGGACAAGAAAAAACATCTGCAAACCATACACTTGATGAGATGTTAAAGAAAGACAAGGATAGTCACTTGAATGAAAAACAGCCCCAAAACAGAATACTTAGTTTCCAATGAGGACATACAGATTGCCAACAGGTATTTGAATTGGCAGTGAACATCACCAATACAGGCAATTTGAAAAAAAACACAATGATGATATATGGTCTCACAGCTGTTAGAATGGCTAATATCAACCACAAGAGAGAGAGAACTTTTGATAAGGATGTGAAGTAAAAGATATCCTGTATACTCTCGGTGAGTTTAAAATTGGTAGAGTCATAGAAAAATTATTACCAACAATCTTTAAAAATAAGCCACATAACACAGAAATCCCTTTTCTTGGTACATAAACAAAGGAAATAAATCAGTATCAAAAAGAAGTCTCCAACCCCTATGGGAATTGCAACATTTGTCAAGATGACCAAGCTTGAAAACAACCTAAATATTTATGGAATCTGTGTTAATTAAGAAAATAACATACACACACACACACACACACACACACACACACACACACACATATGCACAATAGCATATTTTTCAGCCAAAATTTTTTCAAATAATTCTGCAATTTTAACCTTATGGATGACATTGTAAGACATTATACTAACTGAAGTGACCAGGCTCACACACACACAAATGCTGCGTGAGAATGGGTACAGTGGCTCAAGTCTGTAAACCCATCACATTGGGAGACTGAGGTGAGAGGATTGCCTGAGCTTAGAGGTTCAAGACCCATCTGGGCACCTGGGTGAGACCACGGGTCAATGACAAACACAAAAATAAGCTTGGCATGGCAATGTATGCTTGTAGTTCCAGCTACATGAAAGGTTGATGTGGAAGGATCTCCAGTCCAGCAGTGAGGCTGTGGTGGTCATTAGCATGCCACTGCATTCCAGCCTGGAGTGAGACTCCAACTCGGGGAAAAAAAATCCTGTATGATCTCACTCCTGTGGAATCAAGAAACTTTGCACTCATAGAGGAAGAAAGTACAATGTGGTCACCAGGGCCTACAGGTGGGAAAATGGACATGTTTCTCAATGGTTGCAAAATTTGAGTTATAACTGAGTCTTAGGGAACTAATGCGTACCATAGTGACTCATCTTTAATAATGAAATAATGAAA
>NW_006974488.1:7246-14617 GCF_000164805.1 Carlito syrichta | reverse complement strand
TTCTCCTTTCATCAGAAGTGATCTCTCTACAACAATTGTAAAGAAAAACCAGCAAATTTTAAAATACTTTTGATAGCTACATGTGAGCTGGCATAGGGATTTAAATTATAAGGAGTCTAGTCATGAAATGAATCTATATTTACCCTTCAACTCTCACCAAGGACCTTTAGGTGGGTACAGCATAGAATAACCAACAGGAATTCCTTGGAGGCATTTCCAGCATTCAGATGAAGGAAGGCAGTGGTTGCTAAAGGCTCAAAGTCAGGAACTTAAGCATCCATCAATGTATGAAGAGCTCAGAGAAATACCCCACAGGGTCTTTAAGCCTTCGGTTTGAGCCACAAGTACCATATTAAGTGCTAGAGATAAGACAGCAGAATGGATTGAAGGTTCCCTAGGTGTAGAAAGCAAGAAACAGAACAGCAACACAAACAGAATATGACAGAAATCTAAAAATGTAGCATCAGGTACAACACAGAAATAAATTTTCGGTGACTTGGAAAACAGGCATATGGTCTACAAAATATTAAGGGATTTCTGGAGTTTCAACAATGCTCAGATTCAAATCCCTGCAGAAGGAAGTACTGATCCCACCTTCCAAATAAATGAAGCCAAAGGTGAAATTAATATAACTGAATCTGCTAAGCCCAGATAGAGCAGATAGAGCTTAGCTATAAAGTAAATTGACTTGTTCCACTACACCAACAGATTGACAAAGAAGGGTGCTTTTGTTTGTTTGTTTTTCTTCTTTTTATTGATACATCATAGATATGCATAGTTTTAAGGTAAATGTGATAAGTTAATACATTCATATAATCAGCAAAGGTGGAATCAGTTATAAAATGAATTTTTTTATAATCAATATTTT
Organism: Carlito syrichta; assembly: GCF_000164805.1. Classification (NCBI taxonomy): domain Eukaryota; kingdom Metazoa; phylum Chordata; class Mammalia; order Primates; family Tarsiidae; genus Carlito; species Carlito syrichta. The sequence goes on along the minus strand of NW_006974488.1, from coordinate 13,749 downwards.
TATTATGATATTGTGGGGTACAGTTAAGGATTAGGTATACAAATATGTTTCCTTCAGGCACCCTTGTTGATAAGAGGTGTTTCCCCGTCCCCAGACAGACATTTACTACCATAAATCCCATCACCCACCCCATAGTTTCCCACTACTGTCAGTCATTTTCTTATAGTATTACATTGGATGTCCAAGGTCCACTATATGAGTGAGAACATGTGATACTCAGATCTTTGTTCCTGTGAGAGGTCACTCAGTATTATAGACACTAGCTCCATCCAGGATGCTGCGAAATTCATGATGCTGTTCTTTTTTGTGGCTGCGTAGTGTTCCATCTTAACTTCATAAAGCATTAATAGGTTGTTTTCTTTCCTTTTTTTAAATTAAGAAAGGTATGGAATGATGGGAGCAGTGGGTCATAGAATATTCACTCAAAAAATGACATTATCAACTGAATGCCAGTGTTACCATGTATCAGACAGGACAGTCAAAGAAAATGGCAGAAGCATGGTTGGCAGAAGCATGATTGTCCTTTGAGGACTGCAAGAACATTCTGAAGTGGTGTTTCAAGTTTGAGAACTCTGTGAACAGTGACAATGAAAATGTACAATAACAATGGCAGTGTGAATATGCAACAGAGCCTCCCGCACATCTGAATGTAGCGTACTTCCTTGAGGAGTGTGAGATGCCTGGTCCTGGGTGTGATGTGCACAAGGGAAGACCCAGGAGACCTTGCCCAGCAGCAAGTACTGTAGTCATTCGCTATCATCAGAAATATCTGGATGCCAATGGGAACCACTTTTTGAGCTCCTCTTGCAATGGCAGAAGTCAAATGTGACTTGTATTCATCTTTTATTGTGGGTATATTTTTTGAGTATTACAATTTTTTTTGAGTCAGAGTCTTACTCCATCACCCAGGCGGGAGTGCAGTGGCCACTCACGATCACCACAGTCTCGACCTGCTTGGCTCAGGCAATTGCAATTCTTCTGCCTCAACCTCTCAAGTAGCCAGAACCACAGGCATGCACGACCACACCCAGATAATTTTTGATTTATTGTAGAGATGAGGCCTCACCAAGTTGCCCAGGCTGGTCTTGAAACCTTGGGCTCAGGCCATCCTCTTGCCTTGGCCTCACAGTGTGCGGGGATGACAGGTGTGAGCCACTGTGCCTGGCAGTATTACAATGTTAAACAGTTTTCTTTTCCTTTCTTAAAATGTGTCATAACATCAATAAGGGTACCCACACTTGACCACATGATGCCCACATATGTATCTAACCCTGAATTGTACTCCACGTTTTTAAATTTAAAAATTTTAAAAAAAGGTTTTTAAGGATCTATATATTTTTTGGCACTCTCTGAATAAATGGTATCATATAGAACCTTCCTATATAATACATAATGCTTCCTTCACTTACACTTCACTTACCTTCACAGTAACTGTGAGGTAAACTCATGGTTTTCCGTGTCACAGTATAGTTCATTTATCTTCATGGTTGGCCAATATTTCATTCATGTATTTATTCATTTCTCCGTGGTCAGACACTAGGGGTGTGTTGTAGCCTATTCAGACTGCTGTCACATCATGCCATAGACTAGGGATTTAAACAACAAATTCTGATTTTCTACAGTTCTGGGGGCTAGGAAGTCCAAGCCCAGGTTGCTGATAGATTCAGTGTCCCTGTTCATAGACAGCACTTTATTTTCTTGAATCAGAGTCTCAGTCTGTTGGCCAGGCTGGACAGCAGTGGCATGCTTACAACCACTCCGGTGATCCTTCCACCTCCGCCTTTCAAGGAGCTAGAACTATAGGTGTGTGCTATCACACCCGGATAATTTTTTGATATATTGTAGAGACATTGCCAGGCCGGTCTCAAAACCTTGGGCTCAGGCAATCCCCTCATGTCACCCTCCCAAAGTTCTGGGATGATAGGTTGAGCCACCGAGCCCAGCCTATATATATTTTTAATGTGTATTCCTTCAGATGAGCTTCATGTCCATTCAAAAAACTTTAGGATGGCACGGAGTTTAGTGATGTGCTGGGAGAGTTACATCCGTATGATGGCGTCTCCCTATTCTGAAGCAACAAGGTCCACACTACTTAGTGATAAGGCCTCTCGCAAGGTGTGGTTCTGAGTGGATCATGTAGGTTTGCTCATGTGACACTCTCAGCAATGATGTGCTGCTTTGATCCCGTGTTAGGTATGGGAACTGAGAAAAACAGAAAAGTAAACCTGCCTAATTTGTAGGTGGTATTTTTGGGAAACCAGGCAGTTTGGCTTCACAGTCTCTGTTCTTTTTTCTTTTTTTTTTTTTGAGTTGGAGTCTCACTCTGTCGCCCAGACTGGAGTGCAGTGGCCACTCCCGGCCACCGCAGCCTCGACCTGCTGGGCTCCGGGGATCCTTCCCCCTCAGCCTTCCGAGTAGCCGGAATTACAGGCGTGCGCTACCATGCCCGGCTGAGTTTTGATTTATTGTAGAGATGAGGTCTCGCTGCCCAGGCGGGTCTCGAACCCGCGGGCTCAGGCAATCCACTCACTTCAGCCTCCCAAAGGTGAGGGATTACAGGCTGAGCCACCGAGCCCAGCTTGGTCTCTGTTCTTAAACCTATCCTATATGAGTTTTTTGTTCATTCTTCTTTTTTTGTCCTGTCCTTAATAGAGTTTTTAGCTTGTTTTTGTTTTCCTTTTAAGTCTGGCAAAGTTCCCATTTTATTTGTCTTGGTGTGTTTTCCCTCTTGTCCTGTTGGTGCCAGGAATGGTGTTTTTCTTTACGTTTTCTTTCTTTCTTTCTTTTTTGAGTTGGAGTCTCACTCTGTTGCCCAGGATGGAATGCAGTGGCACGCTCACAGCAAACCCAGAATCAACCTGCTGAGCTCCTGCAATCCTTCTGCCTCAGCCTTCCAAGTAGCTAGAACTATAGGCACGCGTTACCATGCCCGGCTAATTTTAGATTTATTGTAGAGATGAGGTCTCGCCAAGTTGCCCAGGTGGGTCTCAAACCCGCGAGTTCAGGCAACTCAATCACGTCGGCCTCCCAAAGTGCTGGGATTACAGGATGAGCCACCAAGCCCGGCCAAAAAATAATCTTTATTGTATTAGCCGGGCGTGGTAGCGCGCGCCTGTAGTTCCAGCTACTTGGAAGACTGAGGCAGAAGAATTGCTTTAGCCCAGCAGATCGAGGCTGCGGTGGCCGGGAGAGGCCACTGCACTCCAGTCTGGATGACAGAGTGAGACTCCAACTCAAAAAAAAAAAAAAAACAAAAACAAAGATTGCCCAGGCAGGTCTCAAACCCACGGGCTCAGGCAATTCACTCACCTTGGCCTCCCAAAGTGCTGGGATGACAGGCTGAGCCACCAAATCTGGCCTAATTTTTTTATTTGATTGCATTGGCAAGCACTTTAGAGAAATGACCAGTATTGGAAATGTTAGCAGGCTCACATTTCTTGTTCCTGAGTTGAATGAGAGCAATACTTTGTTTCACAGTGAACATAATGCTGGCTTTGGTGTGATATGCAAAACTGAATAATAATAAAATAGTCTCAAGTGGTTTCTTTCTTTTTAACCGAGAAATGTTGATGGATCAAACATATTTCCTGGCTGGGCGCAGGGGCTCATGCCTATAATCCCAGTATTTTTGGGGGGCCAAAGCAGGAGAATTGCTTGAGTCCAGGAGTTCAAGATCACACTGGGCAACACCGTGAGACCATGTCTTTACAAAAAAATTAAAGACTCAGTTGGGCATGGTGAAGCACATTAGCAGTCCCAGATACTCAAGAGGCTGAGGTGGAAGGATTACCTGAGTTTGGGAGGTCGAGGCTGCAGTGAGCTGTGATTGTGTCACTGCCCTCCAGCCTGGGCAGCAGAGCCAGACCCTGACTCAAAAAACCCCCAAAATATACTATCCAATCTTGCTGTGAGCTTGTAAGGCATTTCTTGGAAGCTGCAGAATGCACCCTGGCAGGAATTGCAGGCCTGCACAGTGGAAGCCAGACACCTCCCTCTCCCAGTCTCCCAGCTCAGCTTCCATAGTGATTGGGAGTGGCTCCTGGGGGCATTAACTCCTGAATTCTACAGACAGTTCTGCACCCCTATGGGAGGCCCAGGAGAAGGCACAAACCCTGGAGGTGGGCCTTCCTCCAATAGCCCCTCCATCAGCGGCTTCCCCTCCAGTCTGCTGTCCCATCCTGTCCTCTAGTCTGCCAGCAAGTGCTTCCAGACAGCAGGGTTCACTACTCTGATGCTTGTTCAAAGACTCAGGAGGGCCAGCCTCGGTTGCTCAGACTGTAATTCCAGTGCTTTGGGAGGCCGAGATGAGTGGATTGCCTGAGTCTGTGGGTTCAAGATCTACGTGGGCCATTTGGTGAGACATCATCTCTACAATAAATCAAAAATTAGCCAGGCATAGTAGCATGTGCCTGTAGTACTGGCTACCTGGAAGGCTGAGGCGGAAGGATCACCAGAGCCCAGCAGGTTGAGTCTGTGGTGGCTGGTAGTGTGCCACTGCACTCCAGTCTGATGGAGTAAGACTCCAACTCCAAAAAGAAAAAAGAAAAAAAAGACCCAGGATGCTTTCTGAAAAAATTCACGAAAAATAAACCCATGGAAAATGAACAGAGAATAGAAGTGCACATTATGATCCAGAGGTGAGACACAGAGGGCACCTCTGTGTGGCAGTTGGGGATCTGTGAAATCTAGGGATACTTAGAGCACCGGGCTTATAACACTGAACCAGAAGTCATGAAATTATGTAGAAATTAGTGAATTGTCCAATGTCTGATGTGTGAGAGAACCTCCTGCTGCTGTGAAAAACAAGCAGAAAAAAATGGAGAATGTATGGAAGACTCTGGCAAGGCCCCGGGAGTGGGACAGACTTGCTGGCTGGAGCACTCACTTCTACCAGGACACAACTGCTTTCTCCTATGCACACCGCTTTCACCTGTGCATACTTGCCTTCCCCTGTGCACATCTGTGCACACCTGACATTACCTGTGCACACCTGCCTTTATCTGTCTTCACCTGTGCACACCTGGCATCCCCCGTCTTTGCTTGTTCACACCTGGCATCCTCTGTGCACACCTGCCTTTACCTGGCTTCACCTGTGCGTGCCTGCCTTCACCTGGCTTCACCTGAGCAGGCCTATCTTTATGTGGCTCTGTCCTTGAGGAAGCCCCCCCTCCACCTCCTGGGACTGCAGCTTCCCACTTGTGAGACAAGGGAGTGGGTGAGGTCACTCTGTCTAAGACTCTTGCTCTGGAGAAGTGCCATCCTCCAGCAACACAGCTTCCCTGCAGGAGACAGGCATGGACAGCTGCCAGAGGCCATGAGCCTCTGGGTGAATCTAAGCCACAAAATATTTATAATGTTGTCCCCAGGACACAAATAGCAGTTCTGTCTCACATCCCTGATGGTATGGTGTCCCAGTTTCCAGTTTACTATAAAATAGCTACTCTTTCCAGAAAGTCCTGGAGAGATCACTGTGCAGTGTGCTCTCCATAAGGTGACTGATGGCTTCATGTTACAGGTTTGACAAGAAGAAAGACAAGAGGATCAGATGGAAAAGTCTCTCTCTCTCTCTCTCTCTCTCTCTCTCTCTCTCTCTCTCAGCCCTTTCAGCCTTGCCTCAGATCGTGAGGCATGCCAGGGGCAGGAGGGGAGGCAACTCACAGAAACAAAGCCTGGTGAGTCCTGTCACCAAGAAGCAGGATGGATGATGTCTTGTTGGGAGCCAGCCACAGAGGCTCACTGAGTATTAGGGATCAGGGAGGGCCGTGGACACCGATGCCACGAGGATGCCTCCCCCCTTTTTCCACTTGGCACAAGAAACCAGGAAAGGCTTCTGCTGGCTCTAACAGAGGACTCTGAAACCGGAATGAACACAGCTAACTTGGGAGTCTATTTTTCCTATTTTCTACGGTTTATGGTTTCTGCTTTTAAGCAATTTAAGTTTAACCTTGAGTCACATTGAGGAACCTTAGTGCAAGTCACAGGTTCTCTTGATGTGATTTTAGAAATTTATAGAATAGTTTCTATAGATTAAAGAAAATTTAAGTAACCATTTTGTTATAGAAGTATGGTTAGTTAAGTTTGATTTAGGGGGACCAGTGAAGTTTGAATTAGGTCAGTTGGTGCTACAAGAGTGTAACCATAGCAGCAATTGTTTTAATAAAAACTAGTTTGAATCAGTACAGAATAGTAGAAGTTAATAATTCACTATGGTGGTTTCGGGTTTAGATATTGAGTGATGTTAATTCAAGATGATGTAGTTGTAATACAATTAAGGGCACATAAGAAATTGGTTTGGGGAACAGTAAGCTAGCATAAGATGCAAAAAGACAATTTGTGGTTGTTCTTTCTCATGTTTTTCCTTATGTATGAAAAAACATTTGCTTGAGAGTGGGGGGTGTCCTTTGTGCACCTGGACCTGTTCATGTGAAAGGCACATGCTACCTTTTGTTTCCTGTGATGATGAGTTGGCAGTGTTTGAGGATAAAAGCCCTGGGATTACACCC
>NW_006974488.1:4496-6297 GCF_000164805.1 Carlito syrichta | reverse complement strand
AAAGTGGAGGGCCGGACTCGGTGGCTCAGCCTGTAATCCCGCACCTTGGGAGGCTGAGGTGAGTGGACTGCCTAAGCCCGCTGGTTCAAGACCCGCCTGGGCAACTTGGTGAGACCTCATCTCTACAATAAATCAAAAAAAACTAGCCGAGCATGGTAACGCGTGCCTGTAGTTCTGGCTACTTGGAAGGCTGAGGCGGAAGGATCGCCAGAGCCCAGCAGGTCGAGGCTGTAGTGTGCGGTGGTCAGGAGTGGCCACTGCACTCCAGCCTGGGCGACAGAGTGAGACTCCAACTCAAAAAAATAAAAAAGAAAAAAAGAAAGAGGAGGAAAGAAGTTTGAAGTTTGCGTATGACAGCTGCCCTCAAGGAGTTCCAATATTTACTTCATGTGTGTCCTGAAATATTCAGGCCCCAAACACAATTTATTTATTTATTTAATAAATTTTTGGTTTTTTGAGTTGGAGTCCACTCTGGCACCCAGATTGGAGTGCAGTGGCTGTTTCCGGCCTCTGCAGTCTCGACCTGCAGCCTCTCTCAGATTCAAGATTCGGGTACAACAATCAGCCTCCCAAAGGCGCGGGCTTACAGGCTGAGTCACCGAGCCCAGGTCACTATTTTTTAACCTAAGCGCTTTTAAAGACTTCTTTGAAATGTGGGTCAATTATGTAAGCAGGAGGGGAAAAAAAAAACCTAACGAGAGCAAATATTTAACTTTGCCTTTGGTATGTTGAAGCCACAAGTCCATGCAAAACTCTCAGGCATGTTCCATAATAAAAATGACTTAAAAATATATTTTTTTCTTCACAGTGGGGGCGTAAGTTGGGGTTTGCATCACTTGAGACTCCAGGGCCCTGGTGGCAGCTTGGATTCAGGTGTTTGTTCCCGGAACCGGAAAAGTCTCTGCCCTTTCCTGATTTCTGCAAACTTGAGATCTTGGTCAAATCCCTTTCTGGAATGTTGGCAAACCCAGAATACAGAGACCTCCACAGCGACTCAGAGACACACAGCGTGTGCTGGGTGAGATTATAAGTGAGTTATTAGGGTCTTGAGAAAAGTTAATAGCCGATGGCTCGCACATTTGATCGATTGGTGGGGGTGGGGGGCAGGAAATCGACAGGGCTTGGAGCTGGGCCCAGAGGCTCAGGACAGGCTCTTAAAGGCTCCGGCAGTCCTGGCAATCCCGGGGTCCTGGAAGATAACAGAATTCCTGGGTGTCTCCGGATGGGCCTTTCTGCCTCTGGGATTCAACCTGTCTTCTCCCCACCCTCACTCCCACTGTTTTCTTGGCTTGGGGGGCCACATTTTGCACGCTGGGCGGAAGGCGCCCCGGGCAAGCAGCACTGGCGAGGGACCCAGGAACAAAGTTTGTAAACGTTTGGCCGAGCCCACGGCCCTTGGATTTAGGAATCCTATTAAAACGTTCGGCCGGAGCCAGGCTCGGTGGCTCAGCCTGTAATACCACACCTTTGAGAGGCTGAGGTGAGTGGATTGCGTGAGCCCGCGGGTTCAAGACCCGCCTGGGCAGGCGAGACCTCATCTCTACAATAAATGAAAAAATAAGCCGGGCGTGGTAGCACGCACCTGTAGTTCTAGCTACTTGTAAGGCTGAGGCAGAAGGATCGCCGGAGTCCAGCAAGTCGAGGCTGCGGTGGCCGGGAGCGGCCACTGCACTCCAGTCTGGACGACAGAGTGAGACTCCAACTCAAAAAAATAAAAAATAGAAAAATAAAATGAATAAAAAATAAAACGCTCGGTCGGAGCCAACTGCGTTTGTGATAATCGGCGGAATGAACCCGGCTC
>NW_006974488.1:0-4299 GCF_000164805.1 Carlito syrichta | reverse complement strand
ACCCGCCCCCACCCTAGCCGGTGGGTGCCCGTGGCCCATGCAGGGCGGAGCCCCCCCTCCCGCCCCTAACCCGACACCTGAGCTGTGGCGGTGGCGGCGACTCCCGCGCTCGGGCAGGGCCGGGCTAGAGCCTACCGGGTACTCGCGACCAAGTCAGGTGTGCACGGATGTCGGTGCTCCCGGGGCTCGGAGGCGCCTGATGCGCCTAGCAGGTGAGGCCGCGGCCAGGGGTCACGTGCAGGGCGGGGTGGGGGGACTGTGAGCACCCGAACCGGCTCTCTGGTGGCATTTTGGGAGTGTCCGCATTCATGGAGCACTGACTGACGGGTCAGCTTGGTCCTGAATCCGTGGTGGGGAGAGGGAACCGGGAGGGGATGCGCGAATCCGAGTGGGGGAGCAACTCTCCGTCGATTCCCACCACTGCCTTCTTCTGGGGCAGGGGCTGGTATGGGAAGCTGGGAACGGCCTGGGCGCAAGCGTAGGGTCGTCGCCTTTGTCTCCTGCGCTCGGGGACCTCGGGCGCTCCCGGCGCTGCCCGCCGTATCCCTGGGAACGCGCAGGTGGCTTGGGTCGCTGCTCCCGGGATCGCCGCTCGCCAGCCAAGGAGCTGGCGCGGGGCTGCAAGGGGGCACGTGGGGGGGCGGGGACAGGTATCGCGGGCTGCCGGTCCCAGAAGACCCAGGCGGCCACCCAGGCCCCGCGCCCGACGCCCTGAGCCCCGGTCCCTGTGTGCCAAGCTGCCGCGCTGTTCCGGGAAGCGGCGGCTGATGGGCGGGGCTGGCGCACGGGTTTGCGGGTGGCACGGAGTCCCAGCTGGGTGCCCGGCCCCTGCCTGCCCCGCTCACCTGCTGGGATGCAGGCCGGCCTTCGCCGCTCTGAATTATGTAGGCGCCTGGCACCCATGCACTCCGGGCGCTAGAGTTACCGTGGCAACTTTCGCCCAGACGTCCCTCAACTTTCGCCCAGACGTCCCTCCTCCCCAGCGGCCCTGGTGCTGGGCCAAGAGAGCGCGCCCGCTGACGCTCCCCATGCACTCGCCGCCCCAGCTGTGGCCGCCAGACTCACCCAGCAGGTTCGACCACAGCAGCGGGCCTCGCCGCCAGGATCGGAGGTGGGTGGGGCGCCGTGGATCCTGCCACCCGGGTTCAGAGGGTGGTCTCACTGCCGGAGTTTGGAGAGTAGAGAGCCCACTGTGGATCTCGCCGACGGGATCGGAGGATGGGAAGCAACGTTGGACCTCGACGCCAGAGTTTGGAGGGAGCGATGCCTGTGGTGGTCTCGCCGCCTGGGTGGGGGGTGGGTGCAGGGTCCGCAGTGGACCTTGTCGCCCGAGTTTGGATCATTCGGTGCGGATCCTTTGGATGACCGCAGCTCCCTGCCAGAGTGAGTGGGCAAGCGGGAAGTTTCACGTTTCTGCCTGGCTGGGGGCACTCACAGGGGAAAGTGAGTGCTTGTGCCAGTGGGTTTCAATGCTGAACTTTTAAGGGGGCCCTCGGGGGAGTGTAGAAATGAGGAGGAGCAGGGCACAGCTGGTGGCCCTCTGAGCCACACACCTGGAAACCCGGGTTTCACAGCCCGAACAGGGTCCTGAGAGTCCTCCAAGGCCATCTGAAAATAAAATGGTTTCTGCGCGGAGGAAATTCAAGGTGGAAAATTGCGAGTTTTTGTGACCTCTTTGAGGCCAGTTAGCTACATAAGCTTGGAGGTGCAGAGAGGTAATTTCCCCGGTGGGGGCCAGCGTCTGATGTCGACTTGGGCTTTGACCCGGGACTTTGCCCACCGGGCGGGAGGTTCTGTGCCCTAAAAGGAGCAGGATGTACATCAGCCTTGACCTAGGCCCTCTCCCGTTTGAATCAGATAATAATTAGTGACATCCTACTGCATGCAGGCACAGCATGGGCCTCACTGGTTTCAAGCACTCTCTCTTACCCTCTCCAGGCAACTACCTTTAGAGACCTGAGTTGGACTGAGGGGAGGGGACTTGGGGCCTTCTGGGTTAGTTAAGGGGGGGGTGTGAGTTCAGGGCATTGCTGTGATCACATTGTTGATAGGTGACTGTTGTGGACGTTTATCCTATAAGTCACTGTCCTTAATGGAGGCGGGAAGGAGGCCCTTGTCTTGGTGGGAATTGGACAGTCATTATCAGTGGTGTCTGAATGCTGGAACTTCCAGCAAGAGGTATTCTAAAACCAGTGGGTTCCTTTATTAAGTGGGAAATTCCTTGTTTTCTAAGGAGGAAAAATGAGGGGGTGACCTTAGTGCCTCCTCGGGTCTCTAAGGAAGGATAGTGGAATACAAATATGAAAATAACTCTGTGAATAAATGATTTTGCCTGTCAAGGCCATCCTCATTGACTCTGCGGATAGTACTCGGTTGCTTTTAACAAATTAGATCCCGTGGGTGGGGGGGATGGAGGCGAGCTTTCTGCCTGCTGTCTCCAGATATGGTTTGTTTTGGAAAGCTCTGTTTATATTTGGGAAGTTTCAAGGAGGTTCCTATTCATTCATTTCTTTATTCCAGTGCTTAGTCCATCCACCGGCATATAGAGGTCAACTGGTGACCTGCTTGGGGCAGAGGTGGGGGTGGGGGCTATCTAACCTGTGAGGAATGCAGCCCAGAGAAAGGGGAAGGGATTCCAAGACAGAATTGCATTGATATTTCATCAGGGACAAAGAGAAAGATGGGAGAGAAAGTGTGAAATGCCGAAAAAGGTACCAGGAATTGAGTGGGAGACTGGAAGATTCTTCTGTAAATGGAATTTTATAGGAAAACAGTGTTTTAGCATACTTGCTTTTGTCCTCCACTATGGGCTAGACTCCCACAGGTTAGAGTTCTGGTATCCCCACCAGTCCCTGTGAGTGGTGGGGACTTGCATAAAGCAAGGCTCAGTTGGGGGTTTGTGGGGCTTGAGGGTGTGTCTCCTACCAGGAAGGGTTCTGGGGGATCAGGCTCTGCTTTGGATTCTGACTGAGCTAATTTGCCCAGAATCCTGGACTCCTGCCCTGTAAACTCAAGGTAGAGCCCCTATGGGGAGGCTGATGTACCAGGGAGGCTGTAGTACCTGGTGCCCCAGGGACCCTCCTTAGGGATACAAGGAGAGTGTGACTGGAAAGATCAGGTGAAAATGGATGTGGAAGGCCCAAGTGTCCTGTAACCGGGATTGTGTGCCCAGGGAGGAGCCCAGAGGGGCTTATTTGGTCCAAATAACCTGCTGCAGATTTCCTGGCCATATCTGTCTCCACTGACTCAGGAGTTTGTGGAGGGCAGGGAGGAGGGGTACACCAAACAAAAGACCCATCTTCTTTTTCTTCAGGGCACAGCCCTTCACCTGGGGTGCTGGGAGGATGAACTGCTTGTTCAAATAATGTAAACACATTGGGTGCTGTGCTTGGAGTGTTGAACCCGGGACTCTAATGAAAGAGATATAGAGACCACAAAGAGCCAGCTCCGATGCAAACACACAAGGGTCTTTATTCAGGCTCAAGTCTGGGCTCACGCCTGAAGCAGCAGCTTCAGGAACCAGAGCCCCGATTCACAATGGCAAGCAGTTTTTATGCACAATTACAGAGGGAGGGGAAAGAACTCCAAACTTGATTTTACATGATTGGGTAATTTCTCCTAATGGATACGGGAATACTTGGTGTTGGTGGGTGCTGCCCGTGATTGACAGAAACCCACGTAATGGGTCGAGTGGAATGTTAGATAAGTTAGGTCCATACAGTCTCTGCTTATGAAGTAACCTAAGCCGGCAGACAAAGGGTTACATTAGCCCTTTTTGTTTACTGATCCAGCCCAAGGCTTACTTAGGAAAGCTTGTTTGCTTAACCTTTACACAACATAACACAGTCATTATGGGACAACAAAAGCCAAACTTAACAAAGTTTTAAATATGAATGCTGCAAACACAGACAGTGCTGCCTTGTGGGTCCAGAAAGATCACGTGGGGTGGGGGATGACACTTTGGAATTTGATGCTATTATGGGACCCAGTATTGTGGTCTGGCCGGGAGGCATCATTTGTCTTAATTCTGTTTCTGAACAGTTTTGCATGGTCACTGTTGCTAAGCTTATTTCAGTTCACCCTGTTGACCTCTCTGATTGGTGATCTGGGTGGGGCCAGGAAAGAGAAGGGGGGATGTTTTGTGGGAGGTAAGGAGTCTGGCCATGAGAGAGATGGGCCCACAGCACTGGTCCCCACAGTCCTGCCATGGAGGAGCAGGGGAGGCTGAGAAGGGAGAACGGAAGTGGAGGTCGGGCCTTCTCTTGGTTCTGTCTGTACCACCAGCTCCAGCAGGCCTGG
>NW_006974487.1:0-1105 GCF_000164805.1 Carlito syrichta | reverse complement strand
GGTCAGGCTAGCTAGGGGACCATCGATCTTGTTTTATCTTTCAAAGAACCAACTTTGTGTTCATTGATTTATTTGTATATCTTTTGTCTTCTTTGTCCTGGATTTCGGCTTTTCTTTTGGTGATCTGGATCTTCTGCTGAAATAAGGGTTTTTGTGGTCTTTCTTTTCCAGCTTCCTTAGGTGGCCTGTTAGGCTGTTAATTTGTGTTCCTTCCATCTTCTTCATGTGTGTTTGTAGGGATATATATTCCCCTCTTACTACAGCTTTTAAGGCATCCTAGAAATTTTGGTAAGATGTTTCTTCATTTTCATTTGTTTCCGGGTATCTATTGATCTCTGTTTTAATTTCATTTGTGACCCAGGAGTTGTTTAGCATCATACTGTTTAGTGTCCATGTCTTTGTGGGTTTTGGGGGGACCTTAGTGGTATTAATGTTTATTTGTATTCCACTGTGGTCCGTGAAGTTGCAAGTTAGAATTTCAGTCCTTTTCAATTTGCTTATGCTTCATTTATGGCAATTATGTGGTCGATCTTAGAATATGTTCCATGCGGTGATGAGGAGAATGTGTATTATGAGGTCTCTGGATGTAGTGTTCTGTAGGTATCAATTAAGTCCATTTGGTCAAGCGTCACATTGAGAGTCTGGATCTCATTGCTGATTTTTTGTCCTGATGGTCTGTCTAGGGTTGTGAGTGGGGTATTAAAGCCCCATTTATGATGGTGTTAGAGTCAATATATTTCTTTAGTTTTCCTTGGAGTTGCTTTATAAAACTTGGTGCACCTATGTTAGGTGCATATATGTTTGGGATAGATATTTCTTATTGATGGTGTGAACCTCTTATCATTATGTAGTGACCCTCTGTATGTTTTTTAAATTTTGGTAGCTTTAATGGTATTTTGTCTGAAATTAGGATCGCAATTCCTACTTTGTTTTTTGGTCCATTCACCTGAAAATTTGTTTCCCATCCTCTTACTTTGAGTCTGTGCATGTCCTGTCTAGTGAGATGGGTCTCTTGAAGGCAGTATATTGCTGCCTGGTGTGTTTTATCTATATTGCCATTCTATGTCATTTCAGTGGTGCGTTTAGTCCATTCATGTTCAGGCTA
>NW_006974486.1:0-754 GCF_000164805.1 Carlito syrichta | reverse complement strand
GTCCCAAAGATTCTAGGAATGGTCTTGCAAAGTACCCTGTATGTCACTGCCTCCTCATGGTCCTTTTCTGAAAATGAGATACTACCCTCTAGGTACTATAAACTGGGTAACTTCTGTACTGGACTTTAAATTCCTGAGCGTGGACCCAAACAACAGTGGCATCACTAGGCTCCAATTGGGCTCTAGCACTTAAATATTCTTTACTTCCTGATTACAAATTACCACAACCACAACCCTTAAAAAACAAATCATATTTTCCCCATACTTGCAATGCTTAGCAATGAAAAAGGTGGTTACAAAAGCTATGAAATATGTGTACCCAAGAGCTTATGTTCTAATTTATTTTCAATAGAGCAATATAAAATCACACAAAAAAGCATTTACCTTTGGAGACTGACAAGGAGTGCATACAAAAAAATCAAATTGACAGAAAAAGCAAATTTCTTATTCCTAAAGAGTAGTATAATTTTAATTTTTATACTACAAAATCATTTTAATGATGTTTTAAAAAATGAAAATCTGCTTTTTAAAAAGTCAGGTTGTGAGAAAGTGTTTAATTAAATTCCCACTCCTACCAACAGAAGTAACCTCTGTTATCTGCTTCTGTGTGTACTGCCAGCCATCTTCTATGCAGGTGTATATTGGAGTATTTAAGTTTTTTACTTTTTAAATTAGAAACAGAACACACAATAACTACCATTTGGTTTTTATTCAATACATCTTAGACTTTATGTCACCACACATACTGACCTGA
>NW_006974485.1:0-14922 GCF_000164805.1 Carlito syrichta | reverse complement strand
CCAGGCTGGAGTGCAGTGGCATGCTCATGGCCACCGCAGCCTCGACCTGCTGGGCTCTGGCGATCCTTCCGCCTCAGCCTTCCAAGTAGTGGGAACTATAGGCGCGTGCTACCACACCCGTCTTATTTTTGATTTATTGTAAAGACAAGATCTCATCATGTTGCCATGTTGGTCTTGAATTCTGAGGCTCAGGCAATCACTCACCTCAGCTTCCCAAAGTGCTGGGATTACAAGCTGAGTCACGCAGCACGGCCATCACTATGATTTAAAAAGAAACAAAAGGTCAAGAGTTAATTTAGATTTTGCAAAATAGCATTTCTTCGATTGTGGGACTGTATTTTGGCTTATTATTTTCATAGTAGTTTTGTAACTCTCTGTTCGTGAAGATTGATGCAGTTCTGCATCCTTGCAAAGCTTCAAAAGGAGAATTGTTCTAAATGAAGCTACCTCTCATTCAAGGGAGGTTTGCTATAAAAAACAACTCCCGGATGTAAAGTTTATGAATCCAAGTTTGTTCCTATTGTGAATAAGGAGAGTAAAACTCACAGAGGATTCCTGAGTTTTACACATTAATTTCACAGACCAAACAGTGAAATTACTCACCATGATGGATACAAATGTGTATGTTGCCTTAGTGTGACTTCCTTCAAGCCTGCAGGAGGTCTCTGCTGGTGTGCTGAGTCCACAAAAGTTGGAAATAAAACACAGGGGAGGGGGGTCCCCTCCACTGCCACTGCGACAGGAAGCCTGAACCGTCACGCCCCCACAGGGAGGAACCGGAGACTCAGCAGGGAACTGAAGACCTATAAATCAGCTTCCTGCGCCCACTCGCACCTCGGACCAGGACTCCAGAGGCTTCGTGGACTGCGGACTTGGACCGCGCCCCGCCCGCCGACTAACACGGAGCCCTGCCCCAGCGCAGCCTTAGACAGCGGACCGGGGCCCACCCGGCGCTGCCTTAGAAGACAGAGCATGGTTCTCTGCAGCGCTGCTGATCCAGGAGTTGGTCCCCAGAGCCAAAGACAGCGGAAGCAGACCCTCCGTCGCCGCCACCGCGAAGGCCGGACCCTAGTGCCTCTGCAGACGGAGGAGCTGGAGCCCCCACGTAGATGACGGCCGAGGACCCCGACGCCAGGCGCTCCCCACCGCTGCGGACCGCATAGTGGTCCCCAGCGCCGCCATCCACTGCGGTTCCGGCACTGCTTCATAGCACAGAGCCAAGACCCCAGCATCGCCGCCGACCACGAAACCAGGCCCACAGTGCCTGCGCAGACAGAAGAACTTTCGTCCCTACGTAGACGACGGCCTCGGACCCGGTGCCGGGTGATTCCCACCACTGCGGACCGCGGAGTCGGGCCTCCTGGCGCCGCTGTGGACAGCGGGAACCGGGCCCTTCCGTACCGATGACGACCTCAGATCCGGGGCCCCAGCCCAGCCGACGACGGTGGTGCTGGCCCCACGCCACTGCCTACTGTGAAGCCAGGACTCCGTGTCTCCGCAGACGGAAGAGCTGGGGCCCCGGTGTAGCTGACGGCCAGGTTCCCTTCACCTACGACTACATGGTCAGATACCCAGCACAGCCAACAACCGCGAGGCCAGGTTCCCTAAGCCTCCGCAGAGGAGATGGTGCCCACTTGAAGATGACGGCGGTGGACCTCGGAACCGGGTGCTTCCCACCACCCACGACCGCGGAGCCAGCCTCCGGCGCCGACGACCACAGTCGCGGCCTCAGCACTTCGACGGTCAGGAAGCCACGATCTCCGTGCCTCCACAGACAGAAGAGCTGGAGCCCACAGATGATGGCCGCAGACTGCGGAACCGGGTGTTGCCCACTGCCGCGGACTCAGAGCCTGACTCCGCGCGCCGCTGCAAGCCACGGAACCGGGTCCCCCTCAACGCCAGGTCCCTAGCGCAGTCGACCACCGGGAACCCTGACTCCCCACGCCGCCCATCGTAGAGCCGGCCTCCCCTGCGCTAAGGACCGTGGAGCCTGGGTTCCAATGCTGCCTTGCATAGCAGACCCGGGGCCCTCGAGCCACTGCCGACCTGGGTTTCTTGCACCGTGGCGGGAAACAGGTTGACTCTTTGTTCCGCCGCAAGCCAAGGAGCCGGGACCCCAGCGCCAACGCCACCCACGAAGCCAGGCCCCCCGAGCCTCTGTGGACAGAGGAGCTGGAGCTTGCGCGTAGATGACGGCCACGGACCGCAGAGTCTGGCTACCCGCTTCACCGCTGTCACTGGAGCCGGGCCCTCGCGCCAACGACCGCATCACCGGGGCCCCAGCGCAGCTGACCATTGCAGAGCCTGCCCCCCCCACCTCCGCAGACAAAGGTAAGAGGGTGCTCCCGTGGAGCTGACGACCGCAGAGTCAGGGCCCCAGCGCAACCGTGGACCGCTGAGATGGGCCCCCAGTGCCGACGGCAACCGCGGAGCCAGCCCCTCACGTCAAAGACCTCTGAGCCAGGTTACCAGCCCAGCTGATAATCGGGGATCAGGGCCCTGGCCACACTGCAGGCCCTGCAATGTGATGCCCTGAAAGCACAGAAGGGAACGTCAGTGAGGCCAATGCTGGACCTTGACCCTACTCGGTGAGTTTAGAAGCTCTCATTTTCTTGAATAATCTCACCTGTTTTTTCGGTATTTGCTACAAGCGAAATTGTTGGATTCTGTAGTAGGTTATGCGTAATGAAAAGAGCTATAGGTTTTTCCATAGAAGAGTCACCATTTTACATTATCAGTAATTGTAAATGGATCAAATTCCTTCACGTCTCCCTTACCATTTGCTCTTTTGCATTTTATTCTTTCTTTTTTCATAACGGTTATATAGTGGGTGTGTAGTGGAATCTCGTTATTTCTTATTTGTATTGTTTTCTTTTGTTCTTATTCCTGTAATGAGAGCAAAAACAGGAAACCTAGACAGAGTTTTAAGTGTACATACAGGAAAGTTAACTGTAAACACTGTTGTACAGCAGGACTCTAGAATTTATTCATCTTGAATAAATGAGGTGTGCTGTTCATTGTTGTTTTGATTCACACTCCCCTAATGCTTAGTGATGATGTGCATGTTTTCATGTATTTATTGACCATGTGCATTTCTTTTTGGAAGTAGCGTCTATTCAAGGTTAATTTCCCTTTTTTGAATGAGTTTTTTTTATTGTTTGTCAATTTGTTGGCGGTTAAAACACTGTGTCATGTCTGTTGATCATTTTAAAAGTATGATTTCAACATTTTCTCTTACATTTTGAGTTGCTAATTTTCACTGTTGGGAATGCTCTTTGACGCACAAAAGTTTTTAATTTTGATGAAGTCTGCTGTATTTTTCTGCCTGTTTTTTGGTTTGTACAAGAAATAATTAAAATTCACTGTCATGAAGTTTTCCTTCTATGTATTCATCTAAGGGTGTTTATAGTTTCAACTCTTACCTTTAAGTATTTTATCCGTTTTAAGTTAAAAATTTTATGGTGCACGACAAGGGTTCAAATTTATTCTCTTGTGTGAGCGTATCCAATTTTCTGAGAACTGTCTGTCAAAGACTGCCCTCTTCCAACTGATTGAATTTGCCAATATATTTGTCTGCTGATTCTTAGGTGGTTCATTCTGTTCTATGAATGTCTATGTCTGTTTTTATACTAGTATCTCTCTGTTATGGTTATTAGAATTTTGTGCAAAGTTTGAAGGTAGAAAATATGAAAGCTTATAAGCTTTTTTTCAAGATTGTTTTGGCTATTTTGGGTCTCATGCAATTCTACATGAAATTTAGAAGGGTTTTTTTTTTAATTTCTGCAGAATAAAAAGCATTTGAATTCTGATAGAGATTTCATTGTATTTGTGATACTTTGGGTAGTATTGACATCTTAAAATATGGTTTTTAACTAGCGAACGTATTTCTTTTTCATTTACCTATATCCTCTTAAATTTCTGTCAGCGATATTTTGTAGTTATTAGTGAGCTATTCTTTTGCCTGGTTAAGTTTTTATACTATTATTGTTTTGGCTGCCATTGTAAATGAATTGTTTTCTTGGTGATTCCTGCAGGTTGTTGTTTGAAAGTATAGAATTGCACGTGGCTTTTGTATGTTGAATTTGTATCTTGCAACATTGCTGAGTTTATTAATTCTGAAAGCAATGTGAGTGTGTATGTGTGTGTCTGAACCTTTTAGAGTTATCTGTATGTAACCTACTTCTGTGAAGAGAGTTAACTTTATTTTTTTCTCTCATGTTAGAATACCTTTAACATGTATTTTGTGCTTAATTGCTGTGTTCAGAATTCTTAACACTATCTTGAATAGAAGCGGTGAGACAACACATCCTTGTCTTGTTCTTGATCTTTTGGGAAAAGCTTAAAACTTCATCACTGAGTGTCATGTTATCATGTTATCTTTGTGTTTTGATATATGGCCTTTATTATGTGAAGAAGTTTTCTTCTGTTTTTAATTATCTTTTAGTGTTTTATTGTGAATTGGTGTGAACTTTTATCAGATAATTTTTCTACATCAAGAAGATAACATATTTCTACTTTTTTAACATTTATGTGGTATTTTACTTGATTTTTATTATACATTTCTTTTTGTAAGTTGTGTTATACAAGCATTCCAGAAATAAATTCCACTTGGCATGGTGAGAAAACAAATGTATATGTTCTCATATATGTCAACCCAATTTTAAGTAATATGAAGCTCTATGAACTGATACAAGCAAATCTATGAAATGTAACAGTAGAAACTCAACAGCTTATTTTACTTAATAAACCAAACACTTCATATTAATAAGATACTAAGCATGAGATACAAATAACTAATAATAATTGTCGATCATAATATTTATAGCTGTATTCACTTATATAGTACATTTATATTGTGAAGTTTACTAAATATTTCATATATATTGACTCATTTTTATGCTAACTATAATTCTGTGATGGAGAAATCTTATTTTTCTATTGTCTTTTCTTTTAAAAATTACTTGGAGACAAACAGTTTTGTTATACATGCGCAGTGATAAAGTCTGAACTTTTGGTGCACCCATCACCCCACTAGTGTACCTTGTACCCAATAGGTAGTATTTTTTTCTTTATCCCCCACAGCCCTTCCACCTTTTGCCATCTGCAATGTCTGTTCCACTTTGTATGACCATGTGCACTTGTTCTTTAGCTCCCATGTATAGGTAATAAGATGTGGTATTTGATTTTGTATTACTGAATTTTTAAACTTTTGTTGTTGCCTTTAGTTCTATCCATGTTGCTGCAAAATACATAATTTCATTTGTTTTACACCTGGGTAGTATTCCATAAGGTGTGTATACTTCACATTTTTGTTATCCCATTGCCCGTTAATGGATACTAACTTCAATTCTGTATATTTGCTATTGTGAATAGTGCTGCAATAAACATATGAGAATAGGTGATTTTTTTTTCTGTTCTACAAAACAATTTATTTTTCTTTAGAAAGAGATACCCAGTAGTAGGACTAGTGGATCAAATGGTAGTTCTATTTTGAGTTCCATGTAAAATTTCCATACTATTTTCCCCAGAGGTTGTACTAATTTACATTCCCATTAACAGTGTACAAGCATTCCTTTTTCTCCACATCCTCGTCAACATGTGTAGTTTTTAGACTTTTTCTTTTTAATACTGGCCATTCTTACTGATATAAGTTGGTTTCTCCTTGTGAATTTATTTTGCATTTCTCTAATTACTTACATTGAGTAATTTTTCATGATCCTTGGCAATAAATGATTAGAATTCCTATTATTTAGATAAAGACCATGTGATAAGTGCAGACACCATGGATCCAGAGTCTATGCTCCTAACTACCACACCATGATTTCAGATCCACCCTGCATTATAAGAGTCTTTTCATTATATGTGAGGTGGGTTATATAATATTAAGGTTCATGACTGGACCTGCCAATCTAAGCCCAGTGGGCCAAATTTTCCAGTATCCCTTCACTTCTGTCTATGGCTGCCTACTATGGCAATATTTGAGTAGGTACAAATAAAACTGACCCATAAAACTGAAAATATTTACTTCCTGGTCCTTTGTAGAAATTGTTCTGCTGATACTTGGATTATAGGATTCAAGGTCAAACCAATTAAGCATCTAACTGATGCAAAAATAAAAAAATGCAGAACTTCTGAGATACCAAAACATACAGTGTATGAGTAAGGTTAGTACAAATATAAATAAATATATAAAAATATTTAAAAACCACACATACACATGTGTATCTATAAAGTGAACGGTAATCGTAGTAGGCACATTCTAAAATAAATAGAATTTAGGGATTTGCTTTTTTTTCTGTAAGCCAAAAAAAAAATGTTGATACAAAAGTAATTTTCAGCAGTGTACAAAATGTTAAAGACAAAAGAAGACTTGAATAAGAGTTTTCAGGTAATTTTTTTAATAATATCAAATTAGTTTATAAATGGGTTATGATATGTAGGATTTTGATTCACGAAGTAGGTTTTTTCCAATAAGGTAGAATCCAAGTTCTTGCACTTATTACCTGTGTGTACAGGACCATATTATTTAAGTTTTATATGCTTCAGCTTTCTCAGCCCGATGGTTCTTCATATATCCCCCTACTTCCTTTTACAGATGCAATGGAAGTTCTATGTTTTTGGAAAATGCATAATGTTTTCACCACTATAATAATTATACAAAATTAGGTGGGGTTTTGTGGCTCATGTCTACGATGCCAGCACTTTTGGAGGCCAAGATGGGAAGATGACTTGAGCCCAAGAGTTCAAGACAGTCTGGGCAGCAAAGCAAGACTTTGTCTGTAAAAATACCACAACAACAAATATTTGTACACAGTGGTGCACACCTGTAACCCCAGCTACTTGGGAGGCTGGGTCAAAAGGGTTGCCTGAGCCCAGCAGGTAGAGGCTGTGGTAGCTATGATCATGCCACTGCAATTCAACCTGCCCAACCGACTGAGACCCTGACTCAAAAAAAGAAAAAGAGAAGTATTTGATCATCTCATTTTTTGCTCATCCTGCTTGCTCCCACCCCTTTCTCATACCTAGCCTCTAGCAACCACCAATCTGTTTTTCATTCTTTAAGTCTTACCTTTCTCAGAATATCATATACAGAGAATCACAAGTATGTAGACTTTTGTGTTTGACTTATTTCTTCTTTTACTTAAAAATTCATTTTAGATCCATCTATGTTGTTGTATGAATTGTTTGTTCTCCTTTTTATCATGTTTGTTTGTTCTCTTGTTTTTATTAATGAATAGGAGTAATATAGATCTTGTCTTATAAACATGAAATAAGAGTCAGATATGATACAAATGAGTGAAGACAAGTGGGAAGAGTGTTATATATTGTCTTATATATATCTTTATGACTTATTGATTGTCATTTTAATAATATAAACTTTTTTCTTGAATTACTATCAATTGAAAACAGCCTGAATTTAACTTTATGAGGAATTTAAAATGCACCACATGCGTTATCAAATAGAATCTTTGCTGTACTTTCTGTATGAAAAGGAGGCTTATGAATATCTTTTAATAATAATGATATGTCAGCAGAAATTCTCAACTTAATATGGAGTAGAATATCTTGCCATTGCCTGGAGGAGGGGAGATGGGCATTAAACTCTGTTTACCACATATAGTCATCTTGGAGTTTATAATTCACCAGGCCTCCCACTTCCTAGTTACTCAGCCTCATATCAGTTTATTTATATAAAACAACCTAATAAAATGATCCACGTTAATTGACAAAAGAAGCAACAGAGTTAAAAATACATTACAATAAAATAGAATTTAGGATACAATCAAGGTTAAGGCAAAAGGGTCACCTAAGTAAACATAGAGTGAAATTAGAGAAAGCTCATGTTTTATGAATATTTTTTCTAAAATGTCTTAGCAACTAACTCTGGTTTTTGTTAATTTTATTACTGATAATTTTAAGGACTTGCCAGCAATTCCTTGTAAAGTATAGGTTGTGGAGTATCTTATCAATAACCCTTGTGTTAGTGTTCTATGATAATATGCATTAACTTGATAGATGAGAGACCATTACAGGATGTCACTGCAGCGATCCATACATTGAAGACTCCCTAAGTACATACTGACACAATACTGCAGCAGTGATCCATGAATTAAATATGCATTAGCTACAAGTCATTACAAATTTAATGGGAAAAATGTACCGATTTCACTGAAAAAATGCCAATTTTTACTCTGTGACCAATTCTTCCATAAACAAATTTTTGTTGTCTCCTAGTAATGAATATTCTCTCTGAATCATCCCAGATTTTTGTTATGTGACTTCATCATCATCCAAAATCCCATTTTATATTGACTATTTGGAGCTGCTTGAGTATCACAGAAGAGTATGGAATAATTGCACAATAGTATTCACAATAATGTAATTCTTATGTGAATAATGGGAAGTACTATTTTATCCTTTTAAAAGACTAGTCATAATAAGCACTGAATAGGCTTAAAGTGAAAGAATATTAAAATTTTATTTGGGTCATTATTCAGTCTATCTGTTATTATAAAATGTTCATGAAGTTATTGTCATGGCAGAGTGGGCACAGGTAATGTGACATTGTTCCCGTGTACTTACTCCCCTTAGTCTATCATTTTTATTTTACATATATTAAACTATTCTTAGTGCACATTATACAAGATCATAGTAATAGTTTCTCGAATATTTAGAACAGAGTTGCTATATGTATTCGGCTGACATTTTTTTACTCTGCTGAGCACATAGTGGATATTGCTTCTAAAAAGAAAGGATGCTAATTATAGGAACAGAAAGTTGAGAAAAGAAGAGGATAAGGGATGAAAGAGAATTGAAGGAATACCTCTCAAATAATTGGGTAAGATATTCCTTTGAAATGGGAGGCATGTTGAAGAGAATAAGTACAAGAACAGATTGAAGGAGGGATTTAGGCAAGACAGAAATGTTCTCAAGAGCCTTACTTCGTTCAGTAAACCAAGGATTGAGTTATTTTGCCAACAGGCATGTATAGAAGTGGAGACCTGAAGAAATGAAAAAGGGGGGGGACTATTTAGATGCTTTATTGTTGGGAGCTTTATAGTCTCTTCCTACTAGAATGTCCATTCTCCTGTGCTTCCCCAAGGCAACTATCACCGAGTACTGTCCCTCCACTTTCTTTCCAAGCCTTGAGTTCTTGAAAGCAAAACAAAACAGAATAAAACACAAACAAAACCTCTCTCCTACCTTTAGTTTTTAATCTACTTCTCATTCTGTTTCTCCACTTGTTTTCTTGGCACCATTGGTAATTTTGTAGTTTTTTTCTGTCTTGTGTCTGCCTTTCTTTGTCTTCTCCTTACTGTCAGAATCCCAGGACTCTGTGAGTGTTTGTTCAGGTGTAGGATGTACCAAGGACCCGACAGTACCTCTGTTAATCTACAAATGCCAGGAATGATTCTGCTGTTGTAACTCATGGGACTGGTCTATCTTTCCTTCCTCAGTGCTAAGGAGTGTAGAATTGTAGGAGGGAATCAGAACTGGGATGTGTGTGTGTACAAGTTGACAGAGCTAGGGGCAGATTAGGAGAGCAAAGACAGTGTTACTGCTGGGCTCATGAGCACAGAGATGGGCATGCTGCTGTTAGCAGAGATGCTGGGTGGGAGACAAGGAAACAAGATGGAAGCCTGTAACAAGAAGAAGAAGGGTTGCAGGGCTAGTAAGAGTTGAAAAAATTGTATAAAAGATTAAACCAATGAAAAACATACCTCTTAACTATTACTTTCCAGGGACCATGCATGTGCATTTCATTTCTCAGAACAACCCTGAAATGACTGCTTGAATGTCTTGGATATAAAATTGCCAAGTTAGGTAAATTTAGCAACTGAAGCTTCAAGATGCAGTGACTACCTGAGACTAAGTGTGGGTAGTGGTGACTGAAGATAGACTCAGGAAATCTCAGCAGAGCTAAGAGTAGGTTTTGACCACTAGGGAAGAAGGTAGAACAACTATAGAGAGGGATGGGATAATGCCACATGTAAATCATTGCACTATCCTTAAAATGTATGCTCTAAATATTAAAATACATCTTTGAAAAGACCAAGCTACCTCCTTCTATTGGTCTAAATGTATGGTAAAACTATTATAGTGTTGTCTACTGAGGTAGATTGGCTACTCATGGAGATGGACTAAGTTTCTCCCTAGCTTTACTAAACTTTAGACAGGTTTCTTCCTGACTTTAGACACCTGACCTTCCTTTCCTTAGAACATTTACTTTAGAAAGCTTGTAATTGCAATTTCTTCCTCTGTCCCATTCCTTTGAGATCTAGATCACCTCCCAGCCCCTTGTGAGTTTTACAACCCAGAAATACCTTTCTCAAGGCCCTGGTAGCCATCCCCTTGAAGTGTGGTCATCAAAAAAGATAATGTCTCTATCACCCAATCTCTGTGGGAGAGTAGGAACCTAACTTCAAAAAGTACCAACTAGCATTTACAGATCCCATTCACCAACTTATCCCCATAATCCTCCAGTACCTTCCCCTTTCCTCACCCCAAGTGCTTAAAAACCCTCCTGCCTTTTGATCCAGCAGAGTTGGGTTCAGTCTCCCTCTCCAGTTAATCTAGTCTTGACCCCTGTTGCAGTAAACTTGAATACAACCTTTCTTGCCTGTTTAACTGCATCGGGTATAATTTTTCTCTGATCTTATTATCCCTAGGTGAGTGTCCTTATGTAAAGCCAATAGGTAACATCCTTTGTCTATCAAAACATAAACATCAGCAAAATACATGGCTGTTGATCTGTAACAATTTGGGGGTAAAACTCTAGAGATAAAAGGATGCTTCAGATGATCTTTGAAGTCAGAAAATCTTTTGATCTTTAAATTTAACCTCACCTGTGGTGAAAAAGAAATACTATTCACTGCAAAAAGCACTCTTTTAGAAAAAATTTGATAATGAAAAATACTACACACACATTTGCTGATTTGCTGCTCTTAAAGGGATTTTATATAAGTTATGTGGATATGGTACAGCTGGAAAATATTAATAAAAAAGATAATGGAAATCAAAGAAAAATAAGAATGAGAAAAAGCAATAGATCTGGTGGCTTATGGAAATCATGCCATAAAGCCTATTGTATTACTAACATAACTCCCAATTTGTCCCTGAGCTTTTAAGATAACTAACTCAAAAAGAAAGAATGATCATTTCAAGATCCTGAGTACCTGGAAAAAGAGAAATGCAAACAAAGAAGACAATTTGCTTTGGATAAACCACAGATATTTAAGCCTGGAAGAAATTTAAACTAAATAGTTAGTTAGTATTAAACCACACCATCAGGTAAATCTTAACACCTCCCTCTCTCTCCCTCTCTTTTTCTGCTCTCTCATACACGCAGACACACACAATGTAACCTAGTAGGCAAGCTATAAAGTGCACTCTAAATGTAGAAATGCATTTTGTAAGATTATTTCTTTATATCTCTCAATATAAAATTAATGGAGAAATTACAAAGCTCGTTTTTATGAAAATTATCATGTAAGAGACACCTGGTGGTTCCTAGCATCTGGTTCTCTGAGATCTTTGTCCAAATTGTGATCTCTAGTATACCTAGAAAAATAAATTAAATACAGCTACTTAGATATGTGAATTTCTACAAGTTGAAGTTTTGAATAGGCTGTAAAGAGAGTAGGGTTATATTCTTGGGCTAATTTCTAAGACTACTGGATCTAATACAATTATGTATAAATCAAAATTAATAGAAACTGTAATTTCATTCTTAAGCCATTGTTACAACAAAGAAAAAATGCTCACTGTATCACAATGGTTATGTGTTAATTTTAAAAACTTAAAACATGAAGAAAACAAAGCATTCATAATTCCATCTCTAATGGAAGAGATGAAAATACAAAGATAAAAGTATTGTTGGTATTTGGGGTATGTTCCTACACTACAAAAAAAACTTTTGGACAGGATAATATAGTCCTGAAAGGTTGGACTCCCAGAGTTGAAATGTTGAATCTATCTTTTACTCCTTGTATGACCTTGGGTAAATTATCTCTACTCCTAAATCTGCCTTTGTTTACATTAATTTAGCTTCATTTAAAAAAATTTTCCCCATAATGTCCCATTCTTGCCCTATGGAATTCAGACCTTTCTTTTTCATCTCACCAATTGTTTTAACATACTTATTTAAATGTCTTTTTAGTTTTAGTCCAGGATTGTATTTCTTAAAATCTAAGTTCTCCAGGGGGTTGTTTCTGCTGACTTTGATAATGATTTGTTCCCTTGTGTAGTTTGTGATTTTTCTCATGAATTTAGACTTGGCATACTTTCTTGAATGGGTTGTAGAGACATACTCATGGAGAAGTGCTCTTTTCTTCTTCTACTGGGAAATATCATTTATCCATTTTATGTCAGGGGGTTTCCATCTGGATACTGAGATTTCAGATTCAATATCAACAGATGATGTATGATTGGGGCTTGATTTCTTATATGAGTACTTTTCTTCCAACCATGACTTTTGGTAAACAGCTTAGCTTCTTTGCCATTTTCTACAACCAGTTTGTGAAGTTGCCTCACCCCTGTTTCATAGATGAGCAGCCCATCGTGTTTCTTGGATTTATGTAGATTGCTTATACCCAACTCTCTGCTGTGTACAGGTCTTAATTTCATCTACTGAATTTGTGAAAGAGGCATTAAACTTGTCTTACAAAACCCATGCTCAGCCTCATAATCCCATGATCCCAGCTTCATCTCCATTCATCTGTGTAACTTTGAATTGATTCTTTGTTTCTTATTCCTGGAGTTACTTCTTTCTTGGAATATTTCCAGGAATGGTTGTACTTTATCCAACATTGTCATTTGCTTGGTGGAGTCAACTGGAAGGATGAAAGTGGTGGAGGAGTGTGGAATAGACTCTCCACTGCTTATTGCATCCACTGTTTTGACTAAAAATCAATTTGACCTACCCATAATTCCATTTCTTTATTATATCTATATCAGAAATAATGTTTTTGAAAATTCAATGAGATAATACCTGCAAAGTTCTTAGCATAGTGCTTAGTACGTGGAGGTGGCCAGCAAATATTAGTTAGTATTATCACCAGCCAACCTGCATTTAAAATTTTATATGAGTATAAAGTTTTAAAAATAAGTATATTATATATACTTATATATTCATTTATCATTACCAATGTATAACAATATATTATGAATAATATAATTATCAACGTGAACAAGTATATGCATATAGGGTAGGCATATGCAAATATGTATTTTTTATTATTTTCAACAAGGATTTAGTCTTTATTTGTAATGGAAAGTCCCAGCATTCCATTCCACTCTTGTCCAGTGCAGGTAACTGTATACATATACACCCACACTCACATCATATCAGGACACCCTCCTTCAGGGGTTCCTGGGCCGACCATCTTGCCTGTGAAATTGAGGCAAGCTAGCTCAGAATACCAAAACTAATAAGGTACAGGTAGAAACTTGGATTTCTAGACCTGTGTCCCCCTCTTCCAATCCTAACAGGTATTTGCGACTTGAGGTTCAGGCTCCTTCCTCAGCTTCACACAGTTAAGTATTAAAATATCAGACTTCAGAGCTATCTTGGGGGGTGGGGAGGAGCAGTCTCCCAGCACAAAACATTCAACCTCAGTCATGGGGGTGGGGGTGGGGGGCAGGGGAAGGGGAACCAGTTACACCTACATCACATTATTTATGAAGTAAGAATTACATTTTATCTAACGCCTCCAGAAGGAGCTCTAGTCCCTCAGGAAAGCTGCCTGGGGCAGCATTTGAGCCTCTTCTTCACACAGGCATAACTGAGCTGTACAGCTAATACCTAGCAAATAATGTTTATACTTACTTAATCACCTCAATGAAGCAAACTTGAAGGAATTTAAAAGGCAATATAGCTCAAATACAAAAATAAATTTTTATTTAATTACAAAATGTTCACTTTTTTTCTATTAATTGAGACACAAACGTTCATACTTCTCTCAAAGAGGTGGGCATGGCAGCAAGGCTCTTGGGCCTGGGGTGTGTGGTTTTGAAACAAAGGGAGAAAAGGGAACGGGATGAAAAGGGCCCTTAAAAATAACCAGGATTCTTAAAGTTTGGTTAGTTTACATTTCCTAACATAAAGGGGTGGGTAATGTAGCTCCAGAGAGATCAGTTATGTGGTAGAGAAATAGCAGGGGGACAAGGTCTTTGCTTCCCCAGACCCCATCCTGCTGGGCTGCCAGCCCTTAAAGTCAAATCACTGTTTGAAAATTCAGGAGCCAGCACTTGTAGCCATAAAGTGGTGCACTTTCCTCATTCAATTAGCTAGGCCCCAGAAAACTTGAAACAGGTACATCTGGCACCACCAACATGCTTCCACTCATACGATCCAAGTCTTCCTCCAAACTTGATTCGAAGAGCAATAGATGTGAGCTTCAAAGTAACTCACAAATTCTGAGAGACAAACAAAGGCTCAATGAGGTCAACGGGTAGGTGGGTGAGGAGGTAGTTGAAGCAGCGGCAGGCATCCTGATGGTTGGCTCTGCCAGGCTAACAGTCTCGACCCACCAAGCTTTTATGGGACAAATTGGCAGGGTTGGAGATGAAACACTGACTCAGACTTGGCAGGAGGAAGACGACAGGAGCAGCACCCTCTGGGGTCTCCAAGTCAAAGCTGGATTCAAGAGCATTTAAAGTGGAATAAATCCTGCAAGGAACTGGTGAGGGACAAAGCAGCAAGAAATGGGAAACAGCCCTCTAAAGGGACCAGAGGTAGAAGAACCACTTCTTGTAGCCAAGCAGGGTAAAGCTTTAAGGAAAGTCCATTTACCCCAATCCTGTATCAGATGCACACCAGAGATGCAAGTGGGCTGTAGCTTATGCCCTCTAGTAAAGAGGCTCTCAGGGAAAAGGGAAGGGAGGCTGCCTGGCTGAGTTATACACTAAGCAAGAGTCAGG
>NW_006974484.1:0-723 GCF_000164805.1 Carlito syrichta | reverse complement strand
CTAGAACTAGATCTAGAGAGACAGAGAATGGAGATGGAGATGATGGAGATGATGGAGATGATGGAGATGGAGATGGAGATAGATAGAGAAAGGGAGAGAGAGATGAATACAGTATTTATCAGAACCTCATAAACAAATAATTAGTGTTTATCTACCTTGTTATGCCAGTTTGCTTAAATTGCCCTTTGGCTGTACATTAACCTATTACCTACATTCCACAAGTTGCATATGTGGTCTACTCTGGCAGACTAACAACAAAAAAATTTCAAATGTACAGGTTATCAGAAATAATATCATTTTTCTATATTGTTCACTTTTCAGAAACTGACAAAAAAATTTGTTCGAAGGTTTGATTTTTGGAGTGGTCAATGTGGTCTTTTTTTTTTTTTTGAGTAGGAGTCTCACTCTGTTGCCCAGACTGCAGTGCAGTTGCCGCTCCCGGCCACCGCAGCCTCAATCTGCTGGGCTCCGGCGATCCTTCCGCCTCAACCTTCCAAGTAGCCGGAAATACAGGCATGCACTACCATGCCCAACTGATTTTTTGATTTATTGTAGAGATGAGGTCTTGCTGCCCAGGCGGGTCTCGAACCCGCGGTCTCAGGCAATCCACTCACCTCAGTCTCCCAAAGGTGCGGGATTACAGGCTGAGCCACTGAGCCCGGCTTGTGGTAAGTCTTAAACATAAACTGGGTAAACTGAGATTAGCAAAGCTGTTATTTATGG
>NW_006974483.1:0-804 GCF_000164805.1 Carlito syrichta | reverse complement strand
AGGACTATTCACAGTGACAAAGATATGGATACAAACCATATGGCCTATCAAGACTGGACCGGTTTCAAAAAATAAGGCATATATACAGAATGGAATATTATGCAGCCATAAAGACGGACAAACATATGGACTTAGCGGCAACCGGGATACATTTAGAATCTATCATACTCATGAAATTATCATAGAAACAAAGAACAGAGTACCATATTTCTGACTTATAAGTGGACCATAGAAACAAAAAACAGAGTACCATGTGTTCTGACTTATAAGTAGACCTTGAACAATTATCATAATACTATTAGAAAGGGATTGTCAGTAGTGGAAAACTGTCAGGTGAGAGGAGGTGGGATTGGCAGTTGAGGGAAACTGTAGTGGAGGGAGGAGCCCATCTTATCATCATGGGTACCTGCATAATCAACGTTTGCTTACCAAAGCCTGAATTGTACCCCACATCATTAAAATGATATAAAAATATGTTTCTATTCTTGTCTTTTGTTCACTTTTTAATGGGCCATTTATTTTTTCTTTTGTCACATTTGAGTTCTTTGTAGATCTTTGATGTTAGGCCTTTTTCAGATATACCATTGGCAAATATTTTTTTTCATTCTGTGGGCTGTCTTCCCACTATCCTGATTATTTCTTATGCCTCTGAGAAGCTTGTCAGTTTGATGAGCTCCCTATTGTTGATCTTATTTATAAAGACATATGTACGTGGGATTTTGATTAGGAATTGGTTGCCAGTTCCAATTTCCATAAGTGTGTCTCCTACATTTTGTAAGATTCTTATCATTTGAGGTTTACACT
>NW_006974482.1:0-1180 GCF_000164805.1 Carlito syrichta | reverse complement strand
TAGTGGTCACAAATTCTCTCAGCATTTGCTTGTCTGAGAAAGTCTCTAGTTCTCTTCATGTAAAGACTTAATTTTGTGAAATACAAAATTTTTTTACTGACAGTTATTCTGTTTGAGGGCATGGATGATGGGGCCCCAAACCCCTCTAGCTTGTAGAATTTCTGCTGAGAAGTCTGCTGTTAGTCTGATAGATTTGCCTTCATAAGTTATTGAATGCATTTGTGTCAATGCTCTTAGAATTCTTTTCCATTGACTCTGCATAGCCTGACTATATAGACTATAAACTCTTGAGGATGACCTGTTTGCAAGTAATTTGCCAGAAGACCTTTGAACTTCTTGTCTGGATGCTTCAATCTCTGTCGAGGCCAGGAACGTTTTTCTATATTTTTCCCTCAAATAAATTCTCTAAACCCATTGCTCTCTCTTCTTCCTTGAGAACACCTGTGAACCTTAGGTTTGGGTGTTTTACAAATCCCACATTCTTGGAGACTCTGTCTTATGTTTGAATATGTTAAATAATTCCACATTTCTTAGAGACATTGCCCTTTCTCTTGATTTTTTTTTTTTTTTTTGTATTGTGTTCTCATGGGGATAATTTGAAAGGCCCTTTTCTAGTTCTAAAATTCTTATATATGTTGGTTATTTTTGTACCTTTTTGGGACAAATATCTTTCCAAGTCTTCCAAATACAACTATTTGATCAACAATAGTGGCTACTCTAAAGTCACAAGGAATAATCTGACTGGGTGGTTCACTAGTATTTTGACTCAAAGGGAGATTGGGGGATTTTCTACAAATCCACAGTGGTGTTCTCCATCGCACCACCCACATTTAGCAGTGGGTTCTCGGGTGCTCTGTATGAATGGGGGACCATTCTTGGATACAGGGGGAAACTGGAAATTGGCAGCCTTGGAAGGAGGGGTGGTGTCTATGGCACTGGAGTCAAAGGTTGGCTTGGATAATGACATGGCAGTGGTGCTGCTCACTAGAATTGAGGTCAGCAGAGGAAGTCTTGTCAAAACAGGGCACTGGGGACACAGGGTCCCTGCTGTTGCCCATTAGGTGTCCTAAATTTGAGCAAATAGGTAGTTTTCCAGTCAAAGGTATGGTTCAGAGGGGGAGTGGATCAATTAAATGTAGATGGGCAGATGCAGACCAATGTCTTTTCAGGGTGCCAATGC
>NW_006974480.1:0-780 GCF_000164805.1 Carlito syrichta | reverse complement strand
TCTTTTCCTATATGAGTGTTGATTGCTGTAAATTTCCCTTCAAACACTTTTTTCTTTAGCAAAGTATCCCAGACTTGGGTATGCTGTTCTGTTTTATTCAATTACAGATAGGCTGTTTTTCTATCTCCCCATGGCACTGACTGGGGCAGGCAGGAATTCTGGGAGTGACCATGCCTGCATGAGTTCTGCAGGCTGTCACCTTGCTTGTGTTTCACTTTGAGTTTCAGGTTTTTAAGAAGATGTTGCATTTTCTCCACTTGGGCTGGGTTAAAACTTAACAGACCCCAGCACAGTGTCACCCGTTGTTTCTCAGCTGCATTTTTTACCTTGGACCAACCCATCCTTCTGACATAACTAGTTCTTCCTACACCTGAGTGTTAGAGCCCAGACCACAGCCTGGCACACAAGGTCCACTCTGCGTGCTCTTGTTCTTCAGGGTTGAGCTGCACAGACCGAGCCCCTGCAGCTGCTGGGCTCTGGACATGGCCTCCCCAGCACTCTGTTGGGACTCCAGAGTTTGCCCTGAGACAGGAAATGCCCCCAGACCAAGAACAAGAATGACTTTGGGACTCCCCCTCCCAAGTTTCCTTTTCTGCAGCAAACACCATCACAGGATGGCAGTACTGTCTGTGTCCTGAACCTGAAAACAACCATCCCACATACTTTTCCTGGTTTTGTGGCTGTCACAAGGAGAAGGGACTAGTCTACCCCAGTCATTCTATCACATCTGGAGGCAGATGTGAAAACCCCCCTGCATGCCTTGAAAGTAAAGACACTCAT
>NW_006974479.1:0-753 GCF_000164805.1 Carlito syrichta | reverse complement strand
TTGATGGGATCCCACTTGTCTAACTTACTTCTTAAGGCTTGTGTATTTAGGGTTCTGAAGAGGAATAGTTTCGGGTTCCAGTTTACTAATGGTGTCTCCTGCAATTTATAAGATTACTATAATTCGGTGTTTTACGTTTAGGTCTTTAATCCATTTAGAGTTAATGTGTATGGTGATAGATAGGGTTCCTGTTTCTATCTGGTACATGTTGTCAGTCTTCTCCCAGCACCATTTACTGAATATGTTCTCCATTACCTATTGGGTCTTCGAAGTTTCTCCAAAGATGAGCTGCTTGAAAACTTGAGGATTTCATTCTCTATCCTGATCCATTGACCTATGGACCTATTCTTGTACTAATACAGGGCTGTGTTTATTACTGTAAACATATAGTAAAGTTTGAAGTCTAGAACAGAGATAACTCCTGCTTTGTTTCTTTTGATACGATTCTTTTGGCTATTCTTGAGGGTTTATGATTTCATATGAATACTTTTTTTTTATTAGGAGTCTCACTCTGTCGCCCAAACTGGAGTTCAGTGGCTACGCCTGACCACCGCAGCCTCGACCTGCTGTGCTCCGGTGATACTTCCGCCTCAGACTTCCAAGTAGCCAGAATGACAGACTTGTGCTACCACGCCCAGCTTCTTATTGGATTTATTGTAGTGTTGAGGTCTCGCTGCTCAGGTGGGATTCGAGCCCGTGGGCTCAGGGAATCCACTCAACTCAGCCTCCCAAAGGCATGGGATTACAGGCTGG
>NW_006974478.1:0-679 GCF_000164805.1 Carlito syrichta | reverse complement strand
AAAAGGGAGAAGTGCAAGAGGGAAAACAGATATACATACCAACTATCAGGTGAGAGAGAGACACAGGGCTGGGAAGAAGTGAAAAAAGACAGGTAAGAAAGATTCCCTAAAGAATACTGATAGCTAAACAGAGACAGGCCAAAAAAATCGAGAAACAGTATAAGTCAGAAGGTAAACACCAAACGTAATCTAGACCAACAGTTTCAATGATAAAATCATAGGTCAAAATAAGCCATCAAACTAGAGTCACTTCTGTGATCTCCGATTCCAGCCTCTGCCTTTTGTTTTTCGTTGCAGCATAGGGGTGGGGCTTTGTCTCCTGTTTCACACTGTTGCCTTAGGAGCTGAGGTAGTTTGTTGCTAGGTGGGCGGGGCAATGGAAGTCTGCCTGGAGAATGGCAAGGCAGTTTAAGCAGGTCTGTTTTTCTCTGCTTGTCTGGGTCCTCTGGGTTGGGGTCTGACGCTGTGTGCCTCAGCCAGGGTGGACCCGGAGTTCCAGAGCTCCAAAGTTCCAAAAGGCAGGCTGTAAATGACGAGAGTGGCACTGGGTCCTTACAGAGTATTCAGCCAGTAATGGAACCGGTGTCTCTGAGGGGCGGGCGCTCAGAGCCTCCCTGTGCGACCTGCGGTGCCGGGTGCCGGCCGGCCGGGGAGAGAGCTGGAGGGAGCAGGGACCCAG
>NW_006974477.1:0-744 GCF_000164805.1 Carlito syrichta | reverse complement strand
AATGCCAGGCTGAGCCCCAGAGACCAGGCTGGGGTTGTGGTGGTTTGAATGGTATCATCATACTGAGTCGGAGTCACACTCTGTGGCCCATACTGGAATGCAGGGACGCACTCTCGGCCACCGTGGTCTCCATTGGCTGGGCTCTGGCAATTCTCCCACTATGGCCTCCAGGGTGGGTGGAGCAACAAACATGTGAAACCAAGCTCAGCTTATTTTTTTGGCTTCTTGTAGAGATGTGGTCTCACCAAGATGTCCGGGCTGGTCTTGAACCTGGGGGTTCATACTTTTGCCTCATCCTCCCAAAACACCAGAGTGCCCCTGTGCCCAGCCTTCACACTCCTCTTGGTGCCCCACTGTGAAGCTCGCTCCCTGGAGAGGGCAGCCAGAGTAACCCACCAAGCCCATCACTCGGGAGTGCCTGGCACAGGGATGTGTCTCCACCAGGGAGCCTCCACCTCCTAACGCCTCATACCCCAGGGTGGACCGGCTCGCTCATCCCAAGGACTACCTCGGGGAATGCCAGGGCGTGACTCTCAAACCGTCTGGGGGGGTCAGCCAGGTGACTCACGCCTGTCTCCACAGAGCACCCCGACCCAAAGCAAAACCCAGAAAACCTGGGGTGAGGGCAGGCCTCAGATAGAGGATCCTTTCAGGCCCAAAGTTCAACACTAGGAAGGACGATCAGCATGTCGACCAAATGGAAAGACTGTGATCACAGCAGTTTGGGAGGCTGAGGCCAAGAGG
>NW_006974476.1:0-811 GCF_000164805.1 Carlito syrichta | reverse complement strand
TTGGGGATCCTATTGCCTGAATCCTGGGGTCAAGACCGGAAAAAAGAAACCACGTTGTCTGCTGGAAAATCGCTAATGGAAGGACACTTGACCTCCGCAAGAATCTCTTCTCTCAGCCGCAAGTATGCCCTCTGCCTTTCCCACCTGAGCAGATAGTCCGTCCTAGGACATTTCCAGGATCCTTCAGGAAATCAAGGGCAGGGCCCTAGAAGAGCCCCAAAAGATGATGAAGGCAGAGGATGACACCAAATAGCAGGAGGTCCACAAAAGATTCCACCCTAAAAAGGAGGAAATGTTATTGACATCTAGGTCCTTAGGTACCCAGGGAGAACTCTCTTCCTTGGGGCAGCACCCTAGGCTTTTGGAGGGATGCCTCCCTTATTCATACTCAAAAACGTACTTTTATGAGAAGGCCCAGTTTTCTCTGATGTACTCTTTCTGGAAAGAAGATACCTATCCCGGTGCCCACAGCTTTGATGTGGAAGTCCTGCCTCTTGGAACAGATGCAACCACGTTCCCGGACTCAGTCCCAGGCTTCTCCTGGGAGCTGGAGAAGCCCACCAAGGAAATGTTGGAGTGTCCAGCTCTCCAGACTTGCTGCTGTTGCTGATGCAGGAGAAGGAGATGCTGAGCACCAAGCTCAGATATTCCACCAAGGAGCTCTTCCCTACTGAGAGCTGCCAGTCATAGGCCCTGGCAAGGATAAGGTCACTTCCACTGCTACTGCCACCTCTGTAAATGTCATGGGATAGAAGTGTGCTTCTCCTGCAAACCAAATGTCCCTGCATGACAGTACAGAAAGAGCTAGATA
>NW_006974475.1:0-899 GCF_000164805.1 Carlito syrichta | reverse complement strand
TAAATGGGGCTTTAATACCCCACTCACAACCCTAGACAGACCATCAGGACAAAAAATCAGCAATGAGATCCAGTCTCTCAATGTGACGCTTGACCAAATGGACTTAATTGATACCTACAGAACACTACATCCAGAGACCTCATAATACACATTCTACTCATCACCACATGGAACATATTCTAAGATCGACCACATAATTGCCATAAATGAAGCATAAGCAAATTGAAAAGGACTGAAATTCTAACTTGCAACTTCTCGGACCACAGTGGAATACAAATAAACATTGATACCACTAAGGTCCCCCCAAAACCCACAAAGACATGGACACTAAACAGTATGATGCTAAACAACTCCTGGGTCACTAATGAAATTAAAACAGAGATCAATAGATACCTGGAAACAAATGAAAATGAAGAAACATCTTACCAAAATCTCTAGGATGCCTTAAAAGCTGTAGTAAGAGGGGAATATATATCCCTACAAACACACATGAAGAAAATGGAAGGAACACAAATTAACAGCCTAACAGACCACCTAAGGAAGCTGGAAAAGAAAGACCACAAAAACCCTTATTTCAGCAGAAGAATCCAGATCACCAAAAGAAAAGCTGAAATCAAGGACAAAGAAGACAAAAAGATAATACAAAATAAATCAATGAAACAAAAAGTTGGTTCTTTGAAAGGATAAACAAGATCGATGGTCCCCTAGCTAGCCTGACCAAGAAAAAGAAAGAAAAACTCAAATAGCACAATCAGAAATACAAAAGATGAAGTCACATCTGACCCTGAAGAAATACAAAAGATCATTACAGACTACTGTGTGCACTTGTATGGAAACAAACTTGAAAACCTCAATGAAATGGAGGACTTTTTGTCATCACACAACCTGCCTAGGGTGAA
>NW_006974474.1:0-752 GCF_000164805.1 Carlito syrichta | reverse complement strand
GAGGTCACTCAGTATTATAGACTCTAGTTCCATCCAGGTTGCTGCAAAATTCATGATTTTGTTCTTTTTTATGGCTGCGTAGTATTCCATCGTGTATATGTACCACATTTTTTTAATCCAGTCCTCTTTTGATGGGCAGCATGGTTGTTTCCAGGTTCTTGCTATTGTGAACAATGCTGCGATAAACATACGTGTGCAGGTATCTTTTTTATAGAGTGATTTGTGTTCTTCAGGGTATATTCCCAGTAGGGGGATTGCAGGGTCATATGGAAGGTCAATTTTTAGAGCTTTTAGGAATCGCCACACTGCTTTCCACAGAGGTTGCACTAGTTTACACTCCCACCAGCAGTGTAGAAGTGTTCCCTTTTCACCACACCCTCTCCAGCAGCTGTTATTTATTGAGTTGTTGATAATTGCCATTCTGACTGGAGTTAGGTGGTATCTCAGTGTGGTTTTGATTTGCATCTCCCTGATGATTAGTGAGGTTGAGCATTTCTTCATGTGTTTGTTGGCTTCTCGAATGTCTTCTTTTGTGAAGTGTCCAGGCGATTGAAAAAGATGGTAATTTTAAAATAGCAGTCTGAACTAAGACAGAAGTTGGTGCTGACAAGTGGGGTGTGCTTTAATGCTTATTTAAAAATATGAAAGCAGTTTAAAACTGGTTAAAAGTAAAGGCTGGAAGAGTTTTAGGGTACATGCTTTAAAAAGTTGATATTGCCAAGAAGAAACTTTTTAGATTATATTGATAAGAG
>NW_006974473.1:0-812 GCF_000164805.1 Carlito syrichta | reverse complement strand
CAACTAATAAAGGGCATATAGCAGATAGCACTCTCTTCAGAGGGCATATATGACCAAGTATTATCAGAAGACATTCATCACAGGCCATCCATCAGAGGGCATTCATTAGAAGGCATCCATCAGTGTATATCATTAGAGGGCATCCATCAGAGGGTATCTATAAGAGAATATCCATCACAGGCCATCCATCACAGGGCATTTATTAGAGGACATCCATCAGAGGGTATCTATAAGAGAATATCCATCACAGGCCATCCATCACAGGGCATTTATTAGAGGACATCCATCAGAGGGTATGTGATTATGGAGGTTGTCAAATCCATAATATTCAATGTAGGCAGCATGCTGGAGAGCCAGGGGAAATGCAGTGTTGCAACTTGAATCCAAAGGCAATCAACTGGCAGAATTATCTCTTCCTCTGGAGATGCCAGTCTTTTTCTCACATAAGGCCTTCAACTGATTAGATTAGGCCCACCATCAGCATGATGGAGGGTCATCTGCAGTAATCAAAATCTCACAATTTGAATGTTAATCACAGTCCAGTGAGGTAGCTCACACCTGTAATGCCAGAACTTTGAAAGGCTGAGGTAGAAGAATTGCCTGAGGTCAGTAATTCAAGACCAGTCTGGATAACACTTCTTACCAATGATAAATATCCAGGAGTGGCCTCTCAAATAAATAAATAAAAGTGACAGCAACAATTATTGTCGATGTTTCTGTTGCAATGAAGGAACTGGCTAATTATTTTTTCCTAAAAAATATTTAACTTCCTTAAGGAAAAAATGCCTAACACATGAGAAAAGCAGAAGATA
>NW_006974472.1:0-698 GCF_000164805.1 Carlito syrichta | reverse complement strand
TCAGGCTCCTTTCTCAGCTTCACACAAGTAAATATTAAAATGTCAGACTTCAGAGCTATCTTGGGGGTGGGGAGGAGCAGTCTCCCAGCACGAAACATTCAACCTCAGTCATGGGGGTGGGGGTGGGGGGAGGGGAACCAGTTACACCTACGTCACATTATATATGAAGTAAGAATTACATTTTATCTAATACCTCCAGAAGGAGCTCTAGTCCCTCAGGAAAGCTGCCTGGGGCAGCATTTGAGCCTCTTCTTCACACAGGCATAACTGAACTGAACAGCTAATACCTAGCAAATAGTGTTTATACTTACTTAACCACATCAATGAAACAAACTTGAAGGAATTTAAAAGGCAATTTAGCTCAAATACAAAAATAAATTTTTACTTTGTTAAAAAATGTTTACATTTTTTTTCTGTTAATTGAGACACAAGCATTCATACTTCTCTCAAAGAGGTGGGCATGGCAGCAAGGCTCTTGGGCCTGGGGTGTGTGGTTTTGAAACAAAGAGAGAAAAGGGAACAGGATGAAAAGGGCCCTAAAAATTAACCAGGATTCTTAAAGTTTGGTTAGTTTACGTTTCCTAACATAAAGGGGTGGGTAATATAGCTCCAGAGAGATCAGGTAAGTGGTAGAGAAATAACAGGGGGACAAGGTCTTTGCTTCCCCAGACCCCATCCTGCTGGGCTGCCAGGCCTTA
>NW_006974471.1:0-843 GCF_000164805.1 Carlito syrichta | reverse complement strand
TACTGAACTTCTTTTACAAAAATCAAATTCAAAAATAAAATTATTTTTGCTCCTGCTAAATTATTTTTGCTCTGATCAAGACTGTGATCAAAGCATATTAATCAAGGCCCACTTCTGAGCATTTATCCAAGTAACCAGCCCTGTCTGGTGCCCAGGCTCTTAACTCACGATAGTGAACTCCACTTAGAATGGTCCTGACTGAAAAAATTGGTATTTTTTTTTAGTTTGGTGTGTGATTTGGGCACAAATGAATTTAACTGTTGACCTCCTGTTTAACTAGTGTTGCATGAAGGTAGTTTTACCATTACTAGATCATGAATTGAATTGTTTTTTTTGTTTTTTTTGTTTTTTTCTGTTTAATTTTTTTTTTTTTTTTTTAATAATTAATCAGTATTTTTATTATAGTTTTGTGGGGTACAGTTAAGGGTTAGGTGTACAATTACGTTTCATTCAGACACCCTGTTGATAAGAGGTGTTTTGTCACTTATGCCTACCTTCCCTAGTTAAAGCTGAGCTCCTTTGAGTATAGGAGATTTTTCAGCTTCAGGTAGGCAGTAGCATATAAATATTTAGAAAAAAACAATGTTAAATAATAAAGATAAATATAGAGCTTTATAAAAAATGTGTCTTCTAGTCTGGGAGAAAGGTGTTATGATCTCATAATGCTTCCGAAAATGTATTATGAATACAGTATTTCTCTGTAGCTCTTACAGGCTTTGCCTCTTTTCTCTTGGCCACCCCTTTTGCTCCCCAGCCCCTCAGTTCTCAGGCTACCACAGTCTCCTTTAGGATCCACATTTTGTTTTCCTTTTTTTTCGTAGCACACACTCTCTCCTTTGGCTA
>NW_006974470.1:0-3577 GCF_000164805.1 Carlito syrichta | reverse complement strand
CAGCAGGAGAATCAGGTCACCAACTACAGGGTCTCGGATCATCCAAAGGGAGGGGGCCTCATAGTGGGGCCCCAAGAGTGTTGTGGAGGCCAGGTGTGGGGGCTCACGCCTATCATCCTAGTGCTCTGGGAAGTGGAGGTGAGAGGATGACCTGGCCCCCAAGATCAAGACCTTCCCAGGCACCTTGGTGAGACTGCGTCTCTACAAGTAGTCAAAAAAATGAGCCAAACATGATGACGCATGCCTGTTGTCCCGGCCACTCAGGAGGCCATGGCAGGAGGATCACCAGAGCCCAACCAGTGGAGGCTGTGGTGGCCAAGAGCAGACCCCTGCCCTCCGGCCTGGGTGACACAGTGGGACTCAGACTCAGAATAACAATACCAACCACCATCACCACAACAACCAGAGGTCGGGTTCAGGGGTTCAGCCTGACATCCCGGCCTTTGGGAGGCCAAGATGAGTGGATGGCCTAAGCCTGCAGGTACGACACCAGCCCAGGACACTGGGTGAAACCTACTCTCAGCCATCAAAAATAAATCCAAAGATTAGCCTGGGGTGGTGGGGCAGGTCTGTGGTTCTAGCCACTCAGGAGGGCCGAGGCTGGAGGACCTCCAGAGCCTGGTAGGTGGAGTCCGTGGTGGCCGTGAGCATGTCCCTGCATTCCAGATGGGAGGACAGAGCAGGATTCCAACTCCAAATAATAATAATCACCACCACCTCCACCACCACAACCCCTGCCACCCAGCATGAGGAGTCACCCTCAGTGATTGGAGAGGAAAAGACACTTTCCAACCTGTCATTCATGGGAGGTTTGAAAGGTGGCCACCAGGCACATCCACCCCATGCCTTTGGCCACGCTCCCCAAATGACCTGCCTCCACCCTCCACAATCTTGCCACTTGGCAAAGACCTGGGTGACAGCATGGAACAGACGCACCCAAGCTAGGGTGCCTATCGGGCACAGAGCAAACAAGGCACTCCAGCAACACCATGGGCAGACGAGGTTCCAATCAACTTTCAGGTGGGGGAGGGCCCCTTCCTCTCCAGATCACTCCATTGTCCCTCGCCCACACACGGAGCTTTCCCTGGGGAGCCATAAACGCCCATTGTGATGCACGTGGGAGGCATCTTTTTTGTTGCCAGAGTCTCTATCAGCCAGTCTGGGGCACGGTGGCACATTCATGGCTCCCAGAAACTCTACCTGCGGGGCTCAGGTGGTCCTCCCACTTCGGCCCCCAAGCAGCTGGGACTCCAGGTATCACCACACCTGACTCGATTTTGGGGACCTATCACCAAGACAAGGTATGGTCATGTCGCCTGAGTTGGTCTCTGGCCCCTGGGCTCAGACAGCCTCCTGCCTCAGCCTCCCAGGGTGTGGTGCTGAAAGCTGTGAGCCACGGTGCCCAGCCAGGACACGCACGTTCTGTAGATGGTGGTGACGAAGAGGAATGCCCCAGAATGGGGACCACCACATCCCATTTAGTCAGGACTGCAGGCTCCACCACATATGACTCCAGTGTTGGTGTTCTGGGTAGCGATGATGTCTTGCTATGAGGCCCAGGTTATTCCCGTGTGGACCTTTCTTTTGGGAGCCATGGGCATCTATTGTGATGCACATGGAAGGCTACTTTTTGGGTGCTGAGGTCTCTATCTCCGGGCTGGGGTGTGGAGGCACAATTGTGGCTCACGTAGCCTCAACCTGTGGGGTTGAGGTGGTCCCCCTGCCTCGGCCACCGAGCAGCAAGGACTCCAAGGGCCACCACATCTAACTCGATTTTGGAGACCTCTAGCCTAGACAAGGTCTGGCCACATCACCCGGGCTGGTCTCCCAACCTGGGACTCAGGCAGCCTCCTGCCTCATCCTCCCAGGGCATGGGGCTAATGGCCGTGTGTCATGATGCATGGCCAGGACTTGCATGTGCTGTTGGCAGGGGAGACGCAAAGGCATTCCCTGAGATGGAGGCCACTGTATCCCATGTAGCTGGGACTGCGTGTGCCACCACGCGCAACTAGAGTGTTTGCATTCCAGGGAGCAACGAGGTTTCACTACATGGCCAAGGCTGGTCTCGAACTCCTGGACTCCAGTGGTCCCCTGCCTTGGCCTCCGAAAGCCACAGCCCGAATGTCTGCTGATTCACTGTCTTTCAGGGACTCTATGCCCAAGGTTGTGGCCTCCTTCCCCATTCTCTGTCTGTTCACGAGGATCCCGACTCCATATAAAAATGGATGCACTTCTGTTCTTTCCTTTTTTTTTGAGTCAGTGTCTCACTCCATCGCCCAGACTGGAGGGCAGTGGCTCGCTCCCAGCCACTACACCCTTGGCCCACTGGGCTCTGGCAAACCTTCCTCCACAGACCTTCTGAGGAGCCTGAACCACAGGCGCATGCCACTACACCCTGTTAATTTGGGAATAAGGATAGAGACAAGGTCTTGCCAAGTTGCCTGGGTGCATCTCAGACTCGCGGCCATGAGTAGGCAGCTGGCGTTGGCCTCCCGATGTGCTGGGATGATGAGGTTGAGCCCTCGAACCTGGTCTTGGTCCTTCATCGATAACGAATCAGAAGGCCAGGCGTGACAGCCAAAGTCTGGAATCTCCATGCTTTGGGAAGCCATGTTGGGCTAATAGCTGTAGATCAGGAACTCAAGACCTGTCTGGGCCATGCAGGAGACTCTGTATCCACAACCATCCAAACAGGTCTGGGGTCATGGTGCCTGTCGTCCCGGGCACTCCAGAGGCTGAGGCAGGAGGATCACTAGAGCCTGTGATTTCAAGGCTGGTGGTGAACGACGGTCGTGTCTCCAGGCCCCAGCCTGGACCACAGAGCCAGACCCTGTCTCCAATGGCATTAGAATCATACACAGATTCTCAACTGCTCATGGTGTGTTCAAAGGAAGACTGACTTTAGAGCCAGAAAAATGGCACTGGGGGAAAAGAAATGTCACCGGGTGAGGGATGTGTCACCAATTTTTCTTGACATAAGGTCCCCATTGCCAAGTCAGAGGGCCAGCCTGCCTGGGGCACATTTCTCACCCTGGAGAGGAAAACCAGCAGGAAATCCACCAGGGAGGCTCGGGAACTCCTGCACTAAAGTGGGTACAGTCATTTTTTGGGGGTTGGGACTGGAAGGTGTCAATTTTTGGGTAGCCCCATCTGTGGGGACAGGGGTGAAGGGTGGAGGGCAGAAGGTTTGCAGGTGAATGTATTACTTTGTTGACTTAGATTTTCTTTCTTTCTTTCTATCTTTCTTTCTTTCTTTCTTTCTTTCTTTCTTTCTTTCTTTCTTTCTTTCTTTCTTTCTTTCTTTTTCTTTCTTTCTTTCTTCCTTTCCTCACTAAGTTGCCCAGGCTGCTCTCCAACCACCCAACTCGGGCCTTCCTCTTGACCTCAGCATACCAATCACCGGCTTTCCATTTGGTAGACATTCTGGTCTTCCTGCCTAGTCTTGAAATGTGGGCCTGAGGCGAACCTCTCGCTGAGGCCTGCCTTCAGCCGAGGTTTTCTGGGTTTGAATTGGCATCGAGGTGGGGGCTTGCTGTGGTGTCCAGCCTGGTCTCAGCTCCCAGGCTCCAACCATATT
>NW_006974469.1:0-895 GCF_000164805.1 Carlito syrichta | reverse complement strand
AAAAATATACTCTCATGTGAATAATTATTTGTATCTCTTGCTCTTTATTCTTTTTTATTATTTGTGACTGTTATTTGCACAGCTTAATTTAAATTATGGAGTAAGGACCATGAAATGACAATATGTTGTGTCTAATATGAGAAAGCTTTCATTCTCACCAAGTATGATGTTGTCTGTGGGTTTTTCATAAATGCATTAAAGTTTGAGAAATTTTTCTACTATTTATTTTTGAGTGCTTCATTTTCAAATACTGTTGAACTTCTTAAACTTTTTTTTTTTTTTTGAGTTGGAGTCTCACTCTGTCACCCAGACTGGAATGCAGTGGCCGCTCCCAGCCACTGCAGCGTCGACCTGCTGGGCTCTGGCGATCTTTCCTCTCAGCCTTCTAAGTAGCTGGAACTACAGGCGTGTGTTACCATGCCCAGCTAAATTTTGATTTAGTGTAGAGATGAGGTCTCGCCTACCGAGGCGAGTCTCGAACCCGCGGGCTCAGGCAATCCACTCACCTCAGCCTCCCAAAGGCGCGGGATTACAGGCTGAGCCACCAAGCCAGGCTTAAACTTTTTTTTAACTTTTGAGATAATTTGGTTGTTTTTGAAATTTGTTCTACTGATATGGTATATGGCAATAATTTACATTTGGATGTGAAAACAACATTGTTTATCTGGATTTAAACTTTTGATAATAAAGTATAAGACTTTTTAGGAAAAAAATTCTGTGATGCAGAACTTTTATTTTTTATTTTTTGTCTGTTTTATGAAATCAAGCTTTAAGCAAAAGTGAGAAAATCATAGTTTGTGTTAAAATTATCTTGAAATATTTTGATGTTGGAGTGGTGCTTATAAAGATAATGTAGTTAGAGTGGGTTTCAACATAGCAGATGATTTCTTGTGCC
>NW_006974468.1:0-844 GCF_000164805.1 Carlito syrichta | reverse complement strand
CCCTGGGAATTTTTTGGATTGAGGACACGTACAACAAAGATTCTTTATCGGCCTAGTTGGAGGCAGTGTAGTGTCCTGTATGTGAGGACTCTCTTTCCCTAGATTCCAGTTTCGAAACACTGATTCTTGTTTAGCCCTTAGTAAGAAGCCATGTAGATTATTTGATAGAGGAACCGTGTAAAACAGATTTCTTCTTTTTCTTAGCAAGAGGCCATGTAGTTCCATGTATAAGAAGACTGCTTTTGCCCACATTCATGACTCGAATCCCTGATTCTTCTCTAGCCGTCAGCAAGATGACCTGTAGATTGTCAGGACTGAGGACTCATATAACCCAGATGCCTTACTTTTAGTAACATCCGTGCAGTTGCCTGTATATGAGTATTCCCTTTCCCACATACATGCGTCAAAACTCTGATGCTTGGTTAGACATTAGGAAGATGCTGTGTTGTTTTTTGGGGATTGAGGACACATG
The DNA here is from genome assembly GCF_000164805.1 of Carlito syrichta. Classification (NCBI taxonomy): domain Eukaryota; kingdom Metazoa; phylum Chordata; class Mammalia; order Primates; family Tarsiidae; genus Carlito; species Carlito syrichta. The sequence continues at coordinate 372 of NW_006974468.1, read as the reverse complement.
ACACTGAGATTCCTTATTCTTTTTTAGGAAAAGTCCGTGCAGTTGCCTGTATATGAGGATTTCATTACCCTAGATCATGCTTCAAAAATCCAAATACGTTTTTAGCCCTAATCAAGACACCGTTAAGTTTTTTTGGGGGGATTGTGGACACGTGTGAACTAAATTCCTTATTCTTCCTTAGTAATAGACAGTGCAGTTTCCTGTATATGAGGACTCCTATAATCCAGATTCCTACTCCCAAACCCTGATTGGTGGTTATCTCTTAGCAAGATGCTCTGTAGGTTTTTGGGATGGAGGATTCGTGTAGCCAAGATTCCTTATTCTTCCATAGCAATAGGTCGTGTAGTGTTCTGTATATGAGGACTCCCATGA
>NW_006974467.1:0-739 GCF_000164805.1 Carlito syrichta | reverse complement strand
CCAGGGGGTCATGGTGTGGCATTTGTGATATGCCACTGCACTCCAGCATGGATGACAAAGTGAGATAATGACTCAAAAAAAAAAAGTCCTCACAACTATTACATGATATTAAATCTAACAATCCAAAAATTTAAAGTAAATCAAGTTCAGAGGACGAATTTCAGTATGGTGAGACCAGATTTAATAATGAAGCTTCTTTTTAACCACAAACAGACTTGGTGCAAAGAATTTTTAACTTCCCACCTCCCCTGTCTCTCAACATACACAACTAAAAATCTTAAATAGAAAAAGAGAAAACAATTATCAATTAAATTCAGTATGTGACTAATCTGTACACTCTTCTGATGACATTAAAACATTCTATAAATTCTACCACAGGACTAACAAGAAACACATTGCTAAACATTGGGTAGCCAGGTAAGCCAACAGTATTAATAATGCAGTACCACTAGGTATGCTACCAGGCTCTATCAACAACTAATATAAATACTGAAGAGCACACTCCCCCAAGATGACATACACTCAAGGCTGGAGAGGGGTAACCACCTTGTCTCAAACTGAAACAAAATTCAAACAAGCTTACCAAGCAGAACCAAAGAGTAGAAGCAATATTCCATGTGTCAACTATTTGCAAAAGCACATGTACACTTTTATTAGAGATCAATGAAAACCAACAACTGTGCTAAAAAAAAAAATTTCTCAAGTACCAGATACTAGGCTCTGCAATAATAATTCAGAC
>NW_006974466.1:0-4183 GCF_000164805.1 Carlito syrichta | reverse complement strand
AGTTAGTATTTTGACTTTCACCTGAAGGTTATTTGAGAGAGTTTTAAATTTCCAGACAGATAATTTGTTTTTTGACTCAGTTTTAAATTTCTACTTTTAATGCATTATAACTAACAAGGATTACTTGTATTATTTTGACTTTATGAATATTATGATCTAGTGTGTGTGTGTGTGTGTGTGTGTGTGTGTGTGTGTGTGTTGGTGAGCATTTTGTACATGTTTGAGAAGACGGTACACACTCGCTGTTATGTACACTTCTTACATAACTATAGGTCTTTCTTATTGATTGTATTGCTTATTATTCTATAAGCTTCCTTTTTTGTTGTTCATTTGACCAAGAGCAGTATGTAAGTCTCTTATTAGTAGTGTGTTTTTCTGTTCCTTCTAACATCTCCTGAAGCTTTTGCTCTATAAAGTGGTTACTGTGCTATTTGCTGCATTTGATATTCATAACTGTCAAATTGTCATTGGCCTAATAACATTTTTTTTTCACATCTGATGCTCTCTGGTCTGAATTCTACCTTATCTAGTAGCAGAGTTAAATCCCTGCCTGTTTAGGACTTCCATTCCTCTGGTTTTCAGTCTTTCTAAGTCACTCTGTTTAGAGTGGTAGCTTGCTATGTAAGCAAATTTGAATATCTTTTTCTTCTCTTTCTTTCTTTTCTTTCTTTCTTTCTTCCTTCCTTCCTTTCTTTCTTTCTTTCTTTCATTAAAGTCTCACTCTGTTGCTCAGGTTGGAGTGCAGTGGCACAATCATGGCTCAGTGCAGTTTAAATGTCTTGCCTGGGCTGGACTCGGTGGTTAACCTTTAATCCCAGCATTTTAGGAGGCTGAGGCGAGTGAATTGCCTGAGCCTGCAGGTTTGAGACCAGTCCGAGCAATTTGGCAAGACCTTATCTCTACAATGAATAAAAAATTAGTCGGGCATGATAGTGCATGCCTGTAGTTACAGCTACTTGAAAGGCTGAGGCAGGAGGATTGTGGGAGCCCAGCAGGTCGATACTGGGGTGGCTGTGAGTGTGCCACTGCACTCCAGCCTGGGTGATAGAGTGAGACTCGAAATTAAAAAAAAAAAAATTTCTTGCCTGGAAATTAAAAATCTCCCTCAAACTCCTGATCTCAAGCTATCCTCCCTCTTCAGTCTCCTGAGTAGCTGGGACTACAGGTGTGCACCACCATGCACAGATAATTTTTTTTATTTTTTGTAGATTTGAAGTCTTGCTATGTTGCCCAGGCTGGTCTCGAATTCCTGAGTGCATGCAATCCTCCTATCTTGACCTCCCAAAGTGCTAGGATTATAGGAGTGTGCCACTGTGCCCAGTCTCTTTTTTGCATTTCTTTTGCAATTTAGGCATGTTTGTATTTTTGCTTGAGTGACTTTCTTTATTCCAATATCTTTTGTAATGTTTAATTAGCTTGAGCAACGTAGGAGTAGCATCTTTTCAGAAAAAAGATGGTCAGATGTTGTCAATTTCAGACAGTGCAAATGAATATGATTTGGTTTGTCAGTACTAAGTGACATCCTTTATTTCCCACCTATTATTTTTGTGACAGTCAATGAGCTTATTCTGTTTCCTGCTTTTTCTCTCCTTTCTCCTCCCACTTTAAGTCAAAATATTTCTATTTTGTCAGAACACATAATAGTTCTGTATTATCCTTCCACTCTGGTCTCCATGTTAATCTGAGACCTACAATTAAGCATATTTAGTGTTTGCCACTGGTTTTCCAGTGGATTCTTTGGGAAGGCTTCTGCATAAAATATTTCTTGGGTTTCTGCACATTTGAAACTACTTTTTGTAGCCTGAATGGTTGAAGGACAGCTTGGCCTGATAGTTCTTGCAGTTTCCAATTAAGTTCATTCAGGTGTTCAAAAATGTCAAGTACATCATTTTTTGAAGGCGTGTGAGAAGTTAAGTGAAGCTCATTTACACTTGCCACCCCCATTTCTTCCCATAGCTTTTCAACTCCTGACAAATCTCATTCTCTGGACAGCCACTTTGGCAAAGAACAACCAAGCCTGGTATTCTGATGACATTCTTTATTGTTCATATAACATTGAAACAGATGGTTCTATCACAGCTTGGATTTTGTTAGAGTTGCCTGTTTGATGTGTAATTCTGTGTGGATGTCAGTTCCGCATATAAACATCCTATACCACAGATTGCAAATCATGCCATGAGATACTTGAATCTCAGGGTTTTCTAGAACAGGCTCTTGGTGGAGAGCTGTTCCACCTCCCAACTGTACGTGGCACACCAGAGTCCCATAATGAGCTACGCGTCTTGAAGTATTAAAGTACCAGTTTGAGTGCTTCATTCCCAGTCATTTGTTTTGGGACATTCTGAAGAGCTAACAGTGTCCTTCCCAGCCTGTTCCTTTAGGGATTCTAACAAGTGCTGTTAAAGGAGCCTAATTAATGATGTATTAATTCATAGACTCATCCATCTGCAATGAAAACTTTTTTTGACTTAATAAACTCTTGGATCGGTGTTGTCTTTGTCATCTCATGTGTTATCAATTCATTTACTAATAATATTACTAAACAAGTCACCTTTTCCATTTCTGTTTCTTCTTTAGTCCCAGATGCAGTGTTGACAATTTCCAATCAGGCTGTTAAAATGAGTGATTCTGCAATTATGTGAGTCATTTCAGCTTTAGCTTTAATTGCTTAACCTTGTAACCAGCTCCTTGGGCTCCATTGGATACTGGGGTGATTGATCTCAACAAAGAACTTTGTTTCTTAATTTGTGCGTTGTGGATGCTTATGGAAAGGTCACAACTTTTTTTTCTGGGCAAAAATTACGTTGTGCGGTGAGATGTTGGCATGGGCCGCTTGGCTTCTTTGCTTCTCTGGATAATTTTTCCATCCAAATAAGATTTTTAGACTGTGTGGGGGTGGGATAGGGTGGCGATAATTGTCAGGAGCACTTGAATCACAATGTTCAACAATTCTCATTATTGTCACCTAATTAACGACATAGACTTTTGGGGGGAATTACCATTTGTCTTGTGACTATAATCACTTTTCAACTTTAATTAAATTGTTGTCAATTCCAGAGGACATAAAAATATCTGCAGAAGTAAATCCATTTAGATATGAAATACTTAAGGAGAACCGAGGTCTTTACAGATTCTGAAAATCAATTTTTAAGGGGTTTTTAAAAATGATTGTCTGCATTATTGTTTTAAAAAATATAAATAAAAATTTAAAAACTTATGCATGGAGTAAATAAAATAGGATGTATGAAAGTATTGATTTGCATTTAATTCAGGAATTAAATTTTTGAACAAGTTATAAAATGTGACTATTACCTATATATATGTATAATAAAAAAAACTTTAAAAAGATATTTGGCTGGGCGTGGTGGCTCAAGCCTATAATCCAGCACTTTGGGAGACTGAGGTAAGGGGATTGCATGAGCCCATGGATTTGAGAACAGCCTGGGCAAATTAGCAAGGCTTCACCTCTACAATAAATGAAAAAATAAGCTGGGCATGGTAGCACATGCCTGTAGTTCTGGCTACTTGGAAGGCTGATGTGGAAGGATTGCCTGAACCCAGCAGGCTGACACCTGGGTGGTTGTGAGCATGCCATTGCACTCCAGCCTGAGCGACGGAGTGAGACCCCAACTCAAAAAAGAGAAAAAGATAGATTTCCTGGTGCTACAAATGTTTAGTCCCTTTAACATATTGGTTTGCTTAAAGTCTGTTAAATTATTATATTTCTTAAAAACCCAAGCATTGTTTTTAAATTTCTAAAACAATTAAACTGTTTTTAATTTATATAATAGTAATTCATGATGAACTTTTCTAAGAATCAGACTTTGACTGAAAATTTAAAAATAAGTCAAGTCAGGCACAGTGGCTCATGCCTATAATCCCAGAACTTTGGAAGGCGGAGGCAAAAGAATTGCCTGAGCCCATAGGTTTGAGACCAGCCCAGACAACTTGTTGAGACCTCGTTTCTACAATAAAAAAAATTAGCCAGGCATGGTGGTGCACACTTGTAGTTCAGCTACTTGGAAGACTGAGGCAGAAGGATTGCCTGAGCCTAGTAGGTAAAGTCTGTGATGGCCATGAGCCTGCCACTGCATTTCAGCCTGGGTGGCAGAGTGAGACCCCAACTCAAAAATAAATAAATAAATAAATAAATCAAATAAAAAGAACTTAAGAAGTAGCAGTG
>NW_006974465.1:0-738 GCF_000164805.1 Carlito syrichta | reverse complement strand
CGGCAGGCAGGACCTCGCGGTCACAGTAGAGGTGGCAGCGATCCCAGCAGATTTTGCCTGCAGGGGCTTCAAGGACTGAAGTTGTGGATCACCTCAGGCATGGGTGGCGCCATGTGCTATGGCTACCACAGACACCGTGGCAGTGCCGGGAGTGCTGTGTCTGCACTGCTGTGGTTGTCCAGACCACTGCAATACCTCAGCAGTGGCAATGGCCGAGCTCCGTGTGAAGAGCAGGCTGCAATGTTGGGGTCCGCAGCCCCCGGTGAGAGAGCCAGAGACCCTCTGCATTCTCCTTTGCAGAGGGTTTCATAGACCAGGTTGCCCCATTGCCATCTTGCCGCAAGTCCGGGATGACATTTCTTATCAGAGACCCTGTGGAATCAGAGATAGGAGCACTTTCTTTATCCCAGCCAGAAAGTCTCCATGTGCAAGGCTGGCAGGGAGGCCAAGAGGGGCTGGCTAGGGTCCTCAGCTTTTAAAACATTCACTGCAATAACCAGCCTTGATGGAAGCGGGCCATTTTGGAGTTTTTTGCATCTGGGAGCCACTGATCCGGCCAGGTCAGGGGAGTGCAAATGAGGAAGGAAGGAAACGGTGGGAGCTTGAGGATGCTGGTAAGACTCTGGTGGAGGTGAGGCACTTACCTTTCTGTGGGATGGCCCACTGCAGAGTCAAGGCTCAAGGCTGGGGTTCTGTGACCCATCAGGGTGAAGGCGCTGGAGGCCTGGTACCCAGCAG
>NW_006974464.1:0-752 GCF_000164805.1 Carlito syrichta | reverse complement strand
TGAGACACCTGGTTAGCCAGCTAGTTAATTCCATTGGCTAACCAACTGGCTAGCTAGGTAGCTTGCTAGTAAAGTCAGCTGGCTAGCCAAAAGACTAGCGGGTTAATTCAGCTAGTTTAGTCAGCTTGATAGCAACCTGACTAGGTAGCTAGCTAGCAAATTAAGTCAGCTGGCTAGCCAACTGTCTAGCTCGTTAAGTCAGCGAGTCAAGTGAGCTAGCTAGCTGGCTGGCTAGCTAAGTAGGCAGCTAGTAAAGCCAGTTGGCTGGCCGGTTGTCTATCTAGTTAAGTCATCTAGTTAATTCAGCTGGTTCGATGGCTAGCTTGCTAGGTGGCTGGCAAGTTAGGCCGCCTTGTTAGCAGGCTGGTCAGGTAGGTGGCCAGCTAGCTAAACGGACTGGCTAGCTGGCTGGCCAGCAGAGTGTCTCGGTAGTTAAGCTGACTGGCTATCCCAATGTCCAGCTTAACAGCTTCCTATTTAAACCAGTTGGCTAGCCAGGTGGCAAGCCCGCTAGCTAGTTAGCCGGATGCCTAGCCAGCTAGCCAGCTAGGTAGCTAGCTAGTTAAGATAGGAGGCTATCCATGTAGACAAACATGTAGCTAGCTAGTTAAGTCAGCTGGAAAGCCAGCTAGTCAGCCCACTAGGTACTCAGCTAGTTAAGTTAGCTAGAAAGCCAGCCAGCTAGTTAAGTGAGATAGAAAGTCAGCTAACTATTCAGGTACCTAGTTAAGTCAGCTAGCCAGTCAGGTTGC
>NW_006974463.1:0-488 GCF_000164805.1 Carlito syrichta | reverse complement strand
ATGGAATACTACACAGTCATAAAAAAAAAACAAAATCATGAATTTCGCAGCAACCTGGATGGAACTAGAGTCTATAATACTCACAGAAACAATGATTCGAGTATCACATGTTCTCACTCATATAATGGACCTTGAACATCCAATGTAATACTGTAAGAAAATGACAGTGGGAAATTATGGGGAGGGGGGATGGAAATGGGATTAACAGTAGCAAATATCTGTCTGGGGACGGGGAAACACCTCTTATCAACAGGGTGCCTGAATGAAACGTATTTTTATACCTAACCCTTAACTGTACCCCACAACATCATAATAAAAAATATTGTTAAAAAAAAAGAAAATTGCTCATTGTCACTAATCATCAGGGAAATGTAAGTTAAAAACGCAATGAGATACTACCTTTCACCAGACAAAAAAGACATTATTTTAAAAAAAAATACATGTTCATGCAGTGTAAAGGGAATGCTTATACACTATTGGTGGAATTT
>NW_006974462.1:0-575 GCF_000164805.1 Carlito syrichta | reverse complement strand
GCCAGACTTAAAAGGAAAACAAAAACAAGCTAAAAACTCTGTTAAGGACAGGACAAAAAAAGAAGAATTAACCAAAATCTCATATAGGATAGGATTAAGAACAGAGACTGCCTGGTTTCCCAAAAATACCACCTACAAATTAGGCAGGTTTGCTTTTCTGTTTTTCTCAGTTCCCATATCTAACATGGGATCAAAGCCGCACACCATTGCTGAGAGTGTCACATGAACAAACCTATGTGATCCACTCAGAACCACACCTTGAGAGAGACCTTCTCACTAAGTAGTGTGGATCTTGTTGCTTCAGAATAGGGAGACGCCATCATATGGATGTAACTCTCCCAGCACATCACTAAACCCCGTGCCATCCTAAAGTTTTTTGAATTGGACATGAAGTTCATCTGAAGGAATACACATTAAAAATATATATAGACTGGACTCAGTGGCTCAACCTATAATCCCAGAACTTTGGGAGACTGACATGAGGGGATTGCCTGAGCCCAAGGGTTTGAGACCAGCCTGGGCAACTTGATGAGACCTTGTCCTTGCAATAAATCAAAAAATTAGCTGGGTATGCT
>NW_006974461.1:0-517 GCF_000164805.1 Carlito syrichta | reverse complement strand
CGAATTGAGGTTTTGCTTCTGGAATCTCAATTCTGCTCCATTGATCTATATACCTGTTCCTGTACCAATACCAAGCTGTTTTGATGATTGTAGCTTTATAGTAAAGTTTGAAGTCTGGTATTGTGATACCACCTGCTTTGTTTTTTTTACTGAGGATTGTTCTGGCTATTCTTGGACGTTTGTGTTTCCATATGAATTCCTGTGTTGTTTTTTCTAGGTCTGAGAAGAATGTTGTTGGTAATTTAATGGGTATTGCATTGAATTTGTAGATTGCCTTAGGTAAGATGGACATCTTCACAATGTTAATTCTTCCGATCCATGAGCATGGAATATTTTTCCACTTGTTCGTGTCAGCTTTGATTTCTTTGAGCAGTGTTTTGTAATTTTCATTATAAAGGTCTTTCACGTTAGAGATTTTTTTAACTTGTCTTTATACTGTTTTATTTTTGTTTTTGTTCTTTTTCTTTTTTTGTTCTCTTATTTTTCTGTTTTCTTTTTTGTTTGGTTTTTTTTTTTT
>NW_006974460.1:0-3059 GCF_000164805.1 Carlito syrichta | reverse complement strand
CGCCCACCCCTCCACCCACCTCATTCCCCAGGAAGGGCTCACTCCCAGGTGCTGTCTCAGGAAAAGGGAGGGCATGACTCTCAAACTTCCAGGGGGGGCAGGAATGACTGGGTGACTCATGCCTGTCTCCTCGGCACTCGGGGAGGCTGAGATGGATAGATGGCCAGAGCCTGGGAACTTGAGACTAGGCAGGACACCATAGCAAGCCCCACTTCGCCCCTAAGCAAAACCCAGAAAACCTTGTTGAGGGCAGGCTTCAGCAGGAGGATCTCCTGCGGCCCATAGTTCAGCACCAGGCAGGAAGATCAGGATTCGACCAAATGGATAGCCTGTGATCACAGCAGTTTGAGAGGCCCAAGCTGAGACGATGGCCCAAGTTGGGCAGTTTGAGAGCAGCCTGGGCAACATAGTGAGGAAAGAAAACAAAGAAAGAAAGAATTAAAGAAAGAAATCCATTCTCCTGCATAGCTTCTGACCTCTGTCCTTCATCCTGCCCCTCCAACATGTGATTGTCCCCCAAGCTTGGCACCTTCCAGCCCTTAACTGCCACAATGGCTGCCTCTGCTTTGGTGTGGGAGTTCCTGAGTCTCCCTAGACAGGTTCCTGCTCACTCTCCTCTCCTAGGAGAGAATTGTGCCCCAGACAGACTGTCCCTCTGACTCAGAAATGAGGACCTTCCACCAGGAAAGGATGGGAACACATCCCTCACCTGGGGGACATTTCTTACCCACCAAATCCCATTTTTTCTTTAGATCTAAAGCCAGTCGCCCTGTGAACACACCACCCACTGTTGAGAATCTTGTATTATTCTGATGTTTTTGGAGACAGAATCAGGCTCTGTGTCCCAGGCTGGGACCCAGGGACACAAATGACGTTCACCCCAAGCCTCAAAATTGCGGTCTCTGGTGATTCTCCCACCTCAGCCTCTGGAGTGGCTGGGACAATGGGCATCTCAACCCCAGAATGCCTGTTTGGATGGGTGCGGAGATGTGGACTCCCTGCAAGGCCTGGCTGACCTTGAGTTCGTGGGCTCCAGTCATCCTCCAGCCTTGACCTCCTGAAGTGCTTGGATTCCAGTCATGGGCCGTCATGCCAGGCCTCCTGGTTCATTTTCGATGAAGGATCGAGGCTAGCCTCAGGGGCTCAGCCTTCTCATCCCAGCACTTTGGGAGGCCGAGGCAGTCAAAATGAGCCCACAGGGCAAGACCCACCTGGACACCTCGGCAAGACCTCGTCTACCCTCCATCCCAAATGAGCCGGGCGTAGTGGCATACGCCTGTCATTCCGGCTCCTTGGAAGGCTGGGAAAAGACTCGCTGGAGCTCAGTGAGCTGAGGCTGCAGTTGTGGAGAGTGAGCTGCCGCCTTCCAGCATAGTCAATGGAGTGAGACTCTGACACAAAGAAACAAAGGAAAAAAGGATAAAAAAGAAAAGCATCCATTGTGTATGGAGTTGGGATTTTCGTGAACAGAGAGATATAATTTGGGAAGGATGACCCAGCCTTGAACCTAGAGATCCTGAAATATGATGGATCAGCTGACAATTGGGCTTTGGCCTGGGAGGCCAAGGAGGGGACCACTTGAGCCCGGGAGTTCAAAACCAGCCTGGGTCATGCAATGAGAACTTTTGCTACCCATAACACAAACACTGGAATCACGTGTGGTGCTTCCTGTGATCCTGGCTACTAGGGATGCAATGACCTCCTTCCCAAGGAATTCCTTTGCATTGCCCTCACCAACAGAACGTTTGATTCCAGGCTGGGCACTGTGGCTCATGGTCGTGAGTCCCGTGCCATGGGAGGCCAAGGTGGGAGACTGCCTGAGCCCAGGGGTCAGTGACCAGCCAGGGAAAATTGACCTAACCATGTCTCGGTGAGAGGTCCCCAAAATCGAGTCATGCATGGTGGCCTCCAGAGACCTGAATGCTTGGGAAACAGTCTGAGCCCTGCAGGTTGAGGCCTGGGAGCACCAATCCTACCTCCGTGCCACAGCCTGGCCAACGGAGACTCTGGGGACAAAAAAGATGCCTCCCTCAAGGTCATAATGGGAATCCATGGCTCCCCAGGGACAGGTCCGTGAGGGTAGGAGACAATGGAGTGATAGGAAGAGGAAGGGGCACTCCCCCAAACTGAAGGTGACAGACAGGGTGACCAGAACCTGGACTGGCCATGGTGTTGCCAGGCTGCCTTGATGGCTATGTGCCTGATGGCCACCCTAGCTCAGGTCCATCTGTTCTGTGAGCTCACATACGTCTATTCTGTGGGGCACGAATGTGGTGAATAGAGGTAGACCTTCTGTGTCGTGTGGCCAAAGAAGCTGGATGGATGTCCCAGGTGGCCACCTTTGAAACATCTCGCAAACGGCAGGCTGGAAAGAGTCTTTTCTTCTCCCATCCATGAGATTGACACCTTGCACTGGGTAGCAGGGGTGGTGGTGGTGGTGGTGGTGATTATTATTATTAGTTGGAGTCGGCATCCTGCTTTGCCACCCAGGCAGAGGGCAGGGACATACTCACTGCCACCCTGGACTCCACCTTCCAGGCTCAGGAGATTCTGCTGCCTCAGCCCCCCCAAGTGGCTGGAACCATAGGCCTGTGCCAACACACCTGACTAATCTTTGAATTTATTTCTGATGGCCAAGACGAGATCTCATCTCATGTCCCGGGTTGGTGTTGAACCTGCAGTCTCAGGCCATCCACTCATCTGGGCCTCTGAAGGGCTGGTATGCCAGGTTGAGCCCCTGTGCCCGACCTGAGGTTGTGGTGGTGGTTGTGGTTTTATTGTTATTCTGAGTTGGAGCTCCTCTGTGTGGCCCAGGTCAGAGCACAGGGTCCCACACTCGGCCACTGCAGGCTCCACTGACTGGGCTCCAGTCGTGCTCCTGCCATGGCATCCCAAGTGGCCAGAACGACAGGCATGTGCCACCAAGTTCAGCTCATTTTTTTTTGCCTTCCTGTAGACAGGAGTTCTCACCAAGTTAAATGGGCTTGTCCCAAACCTGAGAGCCCAGGCCATCTTCTCCCCTCGGCCTCACAGAGCACTAGGATGACAGTCATGACCCC
>NW_006974459.1:0-684 GCF_000164805.1 Carlito syrichta | reverse complement strand
TCTAAAAGGGAAGGTTTTCTAAAATCAATGTTTATTGATTTTTGTGATATTTAGTAGTGTAAATAAATGCAATTAAGATTAATTATGTTCATATAATTTTTCTTTGGTTTCTTTAGAAACAAAACCATCTCACATTGTCAATCAGTGGCATGTTATCATTGAATTCACAGGTATAAGGAAAGAAAAATCCAAAATTTGCTGGGCTCGGTGGCTCAGCCTTTGGGAGGCTGAGGTGAGCGGATTGCCTGAGCCCGCGGGTTCCAGATTCGCTTGGGCAGCGAGACCTCATCTCTACAATAAATCAAAAAATCAGCCGGGCATGGTGGCGCATACCTGTAATTTTGGCTACTTGGAAGGCTGAGGCGGAAGGATCGCCATAGCCCAGCAGGTCGAGGCTGTGGTGGCCAGGAGCAGCCACTACACTCCAATCTGGGTGACAGAGTGAGACTCCAATTAAAAAAAAAAAAAAAAAAACCGAAAAATCCATAATTTCAAAACTTCAGAAGTATAGAATGATTGAATTTTTAATGTTTGTTAGTCATTTCTTATTAAAATGCTAAAATATGAGTCATTAGTTGAACCTGCCTTTCTCTTGACTTAGATTTATAGCATATTGATTTGCAGGCATGATATAACTTTGGTTAAATTTCCCGTTTGCTCTTGGGCCATTCATGCCAGGTAAAG
>NW_006974458.1:0-331 GCF_000164805.1 Carlito syrichta | reverse complement strand
GCTTCTCTCTGCAGGCTACGCGCCTTTGTCCTGACGTCACCTTCCCGAGGGGCGCGGGAGCGGAGAGATTCGCTTCCCAGGCCAGCAGGGAGGCGTGGCGACACACACGAGGCGAGTGGACTCCAGGGAGGCTAGCGCTGACGGGACGGAACCGAGAAGCTCGTTTGCTCTTTGAAACTCGATCGGAGAACCCCTGGCAGAAGGCAGCCACTCCTGTCAGTTGCAGGAGTTTTGGCTGCTGTGTGACGGGGGTGGGACTGAGGGGGCAGCATTTTCCAGAAGGCGGTGGGTTCGTGCGAGGGTCAGAGGCCGGCTCCTACAGCCGGTTCTA
>NW_006974457.1:0-471 GCF_000164805.1 Carlito syrichta | reverse complement strand
TTGTATTAGTGACTCAGTGAATGGAGTGCCTCTGTGATTGGTGTCCCAGTGATTACTCTTACTCATAATGGGTGCCCAGTGACTATCACCCTCTGGAATTGGTGCTTTTTGACTAACCACGACTCTGTGTTGGGTACTTCCATGCCTGAACTTCCTCTGGGATGTGGAACTCAGTTACTGGTTTTCCTTTGTGATAGATGTCTCAGTGACTGACACTCCTCTGGGATGGTGCATCAATGAATGATCCTTTGTGATGGCTGCTTCACTGACTAGCGTTCTTCTGTGTTGGGTGCCCCAGTAGCTTGCTAACTAACGGATGGGTGCCTCAGTGACTGACCCTCCTGTAATGGTTTCCCCATGAATTGGACTCCTATGGGATGGATACTGAAGTGACTAGTACTCCTGTATGACCAGTGTCTCAGTGATTGGCTCCACATTGTGATTAGTGTCCCACTAACTAACTTTTTTTCA
>NW_006974456.1:0-300 GCF_000164805.1 Carlito syrichta | reverse complement strand
TCAGCTGCCTAGCTGGGTAGCTAACTAGTTAAATCAGCTGGCTAGCCAGTTAGCTATCTAATTAGGTCACCAATTTAAGTCAGCTCACTACCTAGCTGGATAGCTAGGTAGCTAGAAAGTTAAGTCAGCTGGAAAGCATGCAGGATATATATGTAGTTAACTAGTTAAATCAGCTGGTTAGCCACCTGGGTAGCTAGTGATGTCAGCTAGTTAAATTAGCTGGCTAGCCAGCTGGCTAGGTGGTTAAGTCTGTTTGTTAATACAAGTGGCTATCCATCTGCTAGCTAGGGAGCTAGCTAG
>NW_006974455.1:0-504 GCF_000164805.1 Carlito syrichta | reverse complement strand
GAGTGTCTGGAACCACAGGCCTTCACCACCATGCCTGGCTAATATTTGGATTTAATTTTGGTGACCAAGACAAGGTCTCACCCAGTGTCCCAGCCTGTTCTCAAAACCACAGTCTCAGGCCATCCACTTGCCTCGGACTCCAATGGGCCAGGATGCCAGACTGAGCCCTGGTGCTCAACCTGTGGTTGAAGTGGTGGTGGTTCTTATTATTATTGTGATTCAGAGTCCCACTCTTTCACCCAATTCAGAGTGCAGGGGCCAGCTCTCAGCCACGGGCCTTCACTGGTTGGGCTCCAGCGATCCTTCAGTCATGGCTATCCGAGTATCCAGAATGACAGACGTGCACCACCATGCTTGGCTCATCTTGTTGGTTTCTTGTAGAGACGAGGTCTAGCCAAAGTGCCAGGGCTGGTCTCAAACCTGGGGGCTCAGGTTGTCCTCTCACCTCGGCCTCCAAAAGGGCTGGTGTGACAGGCCTGATAACAAACACCTGACATTCACACC
>NW_006974454.1:0-310 GCF_000164805.1 Carlito syrichta | reverse complement strand
GATGGGTGCCCTAGTTATTGTACCTCTTTCTAATGGGTGTCACAGTGACTTGTCCTCCTCCTTAATGGGTGTCATAGTGACTGGCCTTCCTCTGTTATTGGTGCTATGTTATAAGAGGCTATGACTGGCCCTTCTCTGTGATAGATGCCACAGTAATTGTGCTTCCTCTGTGATGAGTGCTTCTGTGTCTAGACCTCATTAATGATACCTAATGACCAATCATCTTCTGCAATCGGTGCACCATTAATTTCCCCTCCTCTGTCATGTGTGCCCTCGTGGCTGGCTCTCTTTTTTAGTTGCTCTAGTGACT
>NW_006974453.1:0-2312 GCF_000164805.1 Carlito syrichta | reverse complement strand
GAGACTAATGGAATTGAATGGAATGGACTGGAAGACAGAAATGAAATGGACAGAAATGGAAGGGAGAGGAATGGAATGGAGAGGAATGGATTGGAATGAAATGGAGTGGACTGGAAAGGAACGGAGAAGAATTCAATGGAGTAAAATGGAATGGAGAGTAAAGGAATGTAAAAATATGGAATGGAATTTAGAGTAATGGAATGGAGAAGAATGGGACGGAGAGGAATGGAATGGAAATGGAGAAGAATGGAATGGGGAAGAGGCAAACAGAATGGAATGGTTAGAAATGGAATGGAAAGGAGTGGAATGGGATCAAAGGTAAAGGAATCCATTTGTAAGGAATGGAAAGAAATTGAAATAGATGGAATGTTCTTTAGAGTAATGGAATGGAAATGAATGTAATAGCGAGAAAAGAAATGGAATGGAATGCAGAAGTGTGCAATGGAATGGAGAGATATGGAATGGAATGGATAGGAAAGGAATGGAGAAAAGTGGAATGTAATGTAATGCAACGGAGAGGAATGGAATGAAATGAAATGGAGAGGAAGGTAATGTAGGGGAAGGAATAGAGAAGAACGGAATTGAATCGAATGGAATGGATAGAAATGGAATAGAGTGAAAAGGAAAGGAGAGGAATGGAGTGGAATGGAGAGTAATGGAATACAAGCGATTGGAATGGTATCAAGAGGAATGGAATGGAAAGGAATGAAATGGAATGTTGATGAATGTAAGGAATGTAATATAGTGGACGGCATTGAAATGGAGAGCAATGGAATGGATAGGAATGGAACAGAAGGGGATGGAAAGAAAAGGAATGGGTAGGAATGGAATGGAAAGTTTTGAAATGGAATGGAATGGAATGGAAGGTAGAGGAATAGAATTGGGAGGAATGGAATGAATGGGAATGGAATGGATAGGAATTGAACGGAGATGAAAGGAGTGAAAAAGAATAGAATTGAATGGAATGGAGAAGAGTGGAATGGATGTAATATAATGGAATGAAGATGAATGAAATGGAGAGGAATGGAATGGAGTGAACTGGAATGGAATGAAGACGAATGGAATGGAATGAAATAGAAAGGAGAGGAATGGAATAGAAAGGAATTGATTGCAGAAGAAAGGAGAGGAATGGAATGGAATGGAGTGCAATGGAATGAAGAGGGATGTAATGGAGAGGAATGGATCGGAGAGAGATTGAGGGATAGGAATGGAATGGAGTAGAATGGAATGGAATGGAGAGAATGGAATGGAGAGGAAAGGAATGAAGTGGAATGGAATGGAATGTAGAGGAATCCAAAGGTAAAGAATGGAAAGGAATTTAAAAACATGGACAGGAATTTACATGAATGGAATGAAAATGAATGAAATAAAGAGAAAGGAAGGAAATTGAACGCAGAAGAGTGGAATGAAATGGAAAGAATGGAATGTAATGAAGAGGAACGGAATGGAGAGGAATGGAATGGAATGGAATGCCATGGAAGGGAATGGAATGGAGAGGAAAGGAATTAAGAGGAATTGAATAGAAAAGAAAGGAAAGATAGCGCAAGGAATGGAATGGAATGGAATGTAGTGGAATGGAATGGAATGGAATTGAAGGGAATGGACAGAAATGGAATTATAAGGAATGGAATAGAGTAGAATGGAATGGAAAGGAATGGAGAAGAATGGCATAGAATGGAATGACTGGGAATGGAATAGAATGGAATGGAGATTAATAGAATGGAGTGTAATGGAATGGAGACGAATAGAATGGAGAGGAAAGGAGTAGAAAGTAATAGAATGTAATAGAAAGGAGAAGAAAGGAATGGAAAGGAAAGGAGTGGAGTGGAATGGAATAGAGATGAAAGGAATGGAGATGAATTAAATGGAGTAAAAGGGAATGAAACGGAATTTAGAGGAATGGATTGCATAGGAGTGAAATGAAATGGAACGTAGAGGAATGGAAAGGAGAGGAAATAAAGGGAAGGTAACGGAATAGAACTGGTTGGAATGTAATGAAATGTACTGAAATGGAATGGAGAGGAACGGAATAGAGAGGAATGGATTGGAAATTAATAGAATGGATAGGAATGGAATGGAATGGAGTGGAATAGAATGGAAAGGAATGGTAGGAATTGTATAGAATGGAAGAAAGAGGAATGGAATGGAGAGAAGTGGAATGGAGAGGATTGGAATGGATTGGAATTGAATGGTGAGGAAAGGAGTGCAAAGGAATACAAAGGAAAGGAGTGGAGAGGAATGGAATGGAATGGAGTGGAAAGGAAAATAATGCAATGGAGAGGAGTGGATTGGAATAGAATGCAATGGAGAGG
>NW_006974452.1:0-324 GCF_000164805.1 Carlito syrichta | reverse complement strand
GGATCGGCAGTAGAGGGAAACTGCTGGGGGTGGGGGAGGCAGGATTGGCAGTTGTGGGAAAACGCCAGGGGAGGAGGCCACACCTCATCCACAAGGGCACCTGCATAATGACCATTTGCATACCTAACCCTGAATTGTACCCCACATCTTTAAAATAAAAAAATTAAAAGGCAAAAAAGGAAAGAGAAAAAAATTATACACTGGAAGAAAAAAACAACATATATCCAGAAGAGGGAACAGACACACTTGACCCTTCCCCTCACCACCCCGTTTCTGGAGGGCTCTGACTGCGTCCCATGCTGGAAACCTGCTTTTCAGCAAAGG
>NW_006974451.1:0-6545 GCF_000164805.1 Carlito syrichta | reverse complement strand
AAAAATGGGTTGAAATAGTGGGAAACTGTTAGGGGGTGGGGGACGGGAAGCTGGAATATAGAGTAGTCAAGATCTGCCTGGGGAACAGGAGGCACACCTCATCAATAAGGGTACCTGCACAATGAATATTTGTATACCTAACCCTGAATTGTACCCAACAATTTTAAAATAAATATTAAAAGAAAAACAAAACAAACATTAAACTTAAAAAAAAATTGAGAAATGTCAGATTGGAGGAGATTAGGGAAACATAACAACCTAATGCAATATGGGATCCTGGATATGATAATGGAAGTTAAAAAAACTAATAGTGGAAAAAGCCCCCAAATTCCAAATATGTAGTTAATATCACTGTATCATTGTTAATTATCTAGTTTTGATCCTTATATTATAGTTATGAAAGATATAAGATGTTTAACATTAGGGAAAGGTGGAGCAAAAGTGTATTAAAAGCTACTATTTTTGTAACTCTTAATTTATTTCAGAATAAAATAGAATATACAAATAGTATAAGTAAGAAAATAACATGAGCTATTAATGAGCAATTACACAGGTATGATTGTATTTTACCTTCTTTGCCTGTTTGTGATTTTTTTTTCTTTTGTAATGAAAATTCTGGCTCCCACTATCTACAGTGTATTCACTTATTTACTCCATCCCAGAGTATCCATGAGATGTTTTGAAACCACTATAGCACACGTTTGAGAAAAAAGGCATTGTAGGATGAGACAGCTCAGTATTTATTTCAAATTCTATTGTCCTTGAACCTGAGGCTGTAGGCACCAAACTATCTATCCAAAAGATTTTTTTTTTTTGAGTCAGAGTCTTACTTCACCACCCAGGATGGAATGCAGTGGTATAATCACAGCTCACCACAGCATTCACTTCCTGGGCTCAGACAATTCTCCTGCTTTAGCATTCAAGGTAGTTGGGACTTCAAGTGTGGGCCACCAAGCACAGCTAATGTTTTCTTTTTCTTTTTTTGTTATTTCTACAAGTTTAAAACAATAAGCAGTACAATTATTCCTCAATTTTTATGCAGGAGTGTAAAGATGCATGTGAAAGAATCTGATGGCTAGAGAGCATTAGCCATGGCTTTCAGGTTGGCCTTATTCACAGATAGAAGAAGGAAAAAATGTAATTTGTCTTGTTCACATGAATGAAGTTTCTGACAAACACAGTTTTTTTTCAAATTTCAAGCTACTTTTTACTAGAACCAAGGGAAGACTTCAAAAATCCACATACAATATAATTGAAAACTGGATAAACATCCTGCAACTGTTAGTGTAAAGTCATTATGTAGACTCTGCATACAAGATTGTGCTCATGCCAGGTGCTATGGCTCATGCCTATAATCTCAGCACTTTGGGATGGGGAGATGAGAGAATTGCTGAGCTCAGGCGTTTGAGACCAGCCTGAACAACATGGCAAGACCCCATATCTACAATAAATTAAAAAAATTAGCTGGGCATTTTAGCAAAAACCTGTATTTTCAGCTACTTGGAAAGTTGAGGCAGAAGGATGACCTGAGCCCAGCAGGTTGAGGATGCATTGACCATGAATATGCCACTACACCCTAGACTGGGCAATACAGTGAAACTCTGAATCAAAACAAAATTTTAAAAAAAGCAAGGTGGTACTCGTGCTCCCCAGGTTTGGTTAAGGTTGCTCTTCGATCATTACAATTATAGAAGCATAACATCCCAAATGGCAATGCCTTTGTGTTTTCTGTCCTGAGTGCCTAGGGAATGTCACAAAGTTTTGCTGAAATGCAGTTCAGTTTCATTAACAAAACACATTTCTTATTGAATTTGACAATCATGTTACTGTAATTCTGCGTGTAGAAGTTTTATGACCATCCTTTAAGGTAGTATGCCCCATCTTGTTCAATAAAATTACTCTCAAGATATACTTTTTACTATGTAACTGGAATGACTAAAAAGTCAAACAGTATAAATAAACATTTCAGGGATGAAGGAAAATCCATCATTAATCTTAGCTAGACAAAGTTCTTAAACATAAAATAAACCTATTCACACAAGATTATATGTAATGATTGTAATAATCAGTTTATTACACCAATTAATCATTTTTGAACATATAACCTTTGGAGGAGTAATTGAGTATTTTAAATTTACACAAGTATTTCCATCAAGTGAATTTTCACCCTTTTATCTAAATACACCTAAGCAATTAAAAAAATATGAACTATTAGCTATATATTAAGTGAGAAACCACATACAAGCCAAAGAATACGGAGCTAAAAGAACTGAAAGGCCAAAGTTTGAAAGTGTAAGGGGATGTAAGAGTTGAGAACACAGCCAGTCACACTTTATGTTCTAGTAGTTCCAATATATTTACATGTAGACTAATTCAACTTAGACGTTAACATACAGGCTGTAGATAGAGTTTAATCTTGTTGGTACTAACTTTCACCTAAGACACAGCTCTTTCAAAATAAAGTGAATACAGGAACAGCTTCATGTTCTTCACCTTGATTTTCATAACTGTCTTAAGTTTAAATGGATTCAAATTAAAAACAATCTCCTCAGGTCAGTGGAGCTTTTCTTTCCCATCCAAGCACACACCCTACCCACCACCCATTATACATTGACTTTATCCTGTTTTAGGTCAATAAGGAGAGTTTTTAGTCACACACATAGGTTACACCTGGAGAACTGGCTTGTCTCACTCACACACACACACACACACACACACACACACACACACACACACACACACACCTCTGGTAGGAGGTAATGTTGGGACAGAAGTACAGAATTTCTAGTTTGTTGTTCCAAGTATGTACAACATGCAGCACTGCTGAATCAGGTAATCATATGCACAAGGCACAGAAGATGAGGTGTGGACTCATAGAAAGCAATCAAATGGAAATAAAAAGGGCTTTTTCTTTCAGAATTCCCCTGTCTTTATTTGTGGAGGTTATCCAATACGTTCTTTAATTACATTCCACACTTCTGAATCCATTCCTGAGTTATTATGCTGTACTTTGTTTTGTGGATTCCAACAGTCTTGGGAACTAAAGGATCATCTGGATTGAGGTCACACAACAGAGAACAGATGGACAAGAGTACTTTTGAAATAGTGCTGCAGACAACTATGACCTAGAATATAAAGACAAATGCTGCCATTACTGTTAACATTTGGATGATAAATACTTGTTGTACCTGCAACCTTATGTGGTTTGAAGGGCTAATCTTTTGGGAAGTGAATTGTCAAGAAAAACACTCCATCCTGATAGAGTCTGTCTTTGGCCCCCATTATTGTATCTTGCCATGGAACATATCACCTCCGACAGGACCTGCCAATCACTGTACTGGGGATCCCATGGCAGGTCATTCAATTCCTTTGGATATTCTTCAGAGTGGTGGTGGGAGGTGGGTGGCTGCTTGCTCCAGGTAGAGGACAGGGGTGGGGGAGGTTTGGAAAAGAGTCCAGAGAGCATGAGGCTGCCTCTGTGATCACACAGTGGGAAACAATGGTAAGCCAGGAGAATGGGTCCAGAGGGACTGGCTGAGCCTGAGCCTGTTGCAGAGGTCACACCATCACCTGTGGCCCCTTTATGTGTTGCAGCCTCAGGAATCACTGCTGCCAGAACAACTTCTTCCTTCCTGGTTCAGCTCTGCTGATCCCTCTGCCAGAGAAAAGGCCAAGATCTGGCTCTGTGAACACCTTTAGGTTCACCAGTAAGAGGGACAGGTACAAACTGCTTTCCGGCCTCATTTCTTTATTTATTTACTTATTTATTTGTTTGTTTCTTTAGAGGTGAGTTCTTATTATGTTGCCTAGGTTGGTCTCAAACTCCTGGACTCAAACATTCTTCTTGCCTAGAGCTTCCCAAAGCACTTGCATTACAGGTATGAGCCACTGCTCACTGTCTGTAAGATCCTTCTGGTTAAAGTGTCTTGAAGAGTTTGTTGAATACTCTCTGCAATAAAAAAATAATAAAAATCAGACAACAAATAATATAAAATGAAAATTATCAAAAGTGACTATTTGGGGATTCTGTAAATTACCAAAGCGATAAATAAATCCTGAAGTACTTACTCTTGGAAAAGTTCTAAAGTTTTGGGTAAGGATAGGAAAAATTGATGGCATTTTACCTGGGACTGCTCTCTTCCACTCCAGTTCAGTCTGTATGAACTTTATAAAAGTATAGTTTTACCAACACGAGTATGGCAGCAAAAAATTGCAGCTTGATGCCAAAGAGAGTGGACTTTAGTTAGAACAGAGCTCTGAGCAAGATCCTTCAGTGTTTTCAGTTAAATGTGATGAACTCTGCAGTGAATTCACAGAAAGAGCCCACAGCTTTCCTATTCCAAGGTGATGCCTTGGTTGGAACAAGTGGTATGCCAGCAGAATTTTAATACTGGATTCCTGGAATTGTGGGATGTAGCCTTGCTGAGGCTGCACCCTTTCCTGATGAATTAGAAGCTGCAGGGATGATTGATAAAGATCCAAAAGGGTCCAGTTAAAAGTACAAGCATACGAGGCAAGAACTGCTGCATTCAGAATGAAGTCCTCAAACACCACACTAATGAACTGGAAGAAGCATCATGAGCTTGTGGTGTTTTAGTGAAACTGCCCAAATCATTGATAATTATTAAGTTATGCTAGAACATAGGCAAGTCCTGAAGATTCTTGCTACAAATTAAAAATAATAATAAGAAGAAAAGTGATAGCAGTAGTGAAAAACCAAGTGGAAAATATAATTCAAAATAGTTATTTTATAGATGTTCAAATTATTCTTCCTTTGGTGGGAATAGTGGGACCAGTTATTAAATGAAAATGTGCATGAGAGAAGCATCTGCATTCTGTAGTATTATCTGGTTAGTAAATATACATAAAGCTTTGTTCATTGCACATTTAGCATTTCTGCCCTTTACTATATGTACTTTATCTCGATTTAAAACATAACAAAGCCAAACATAGACTCTTTTAAACAAAATAGCAAAAAATAAGTAAGAATAAGCAAATAATTATGGAAGATCAATCTTATTAAAGAAAAGTGTGAAATGTGCCTGGGATAATGCTAAAGTATTAGAAAATAGAAGGAAACTTTCTATGCCTCTTCTCTGATTGAGGCTACACAGATTTAGTCTCTATTTGTTTTCCTTAAAACAAAGGGTATTTTATGTTATTGTGCTCACAAAAGAGGTCCTCAGCTTTCTGTTGTCTCTCTTCAGGCTGCTGTACCCACCTGGAAATTTGCATAGTGCCCTCTAGAAAGGACTTTCCCTTGTAAGTGTGAGATAAAAGCTCAGTTTTTACCTGGCCTTGGCTGATAGAACGCCTCAGCTTAACTTCTGAAAATGAGATTTTCTGCTTAGCTCCTGGGACTACTGAAGTTCTGGGTCCCTAGTAAGGATAGAGGGAGAAGAGGAAGGCGAATACCATGGGAAAATGAACTCTGGGGCCACACTGCCTCCCATGTGTACTCTTTCCACGTGTTAGATGTGTATGTCACCAAAATAGGAATTTTTAAATTGAGATCTGTGAGTGAGGAATATTCCAGTAGGGGCAGGGACCTGTACTCTGGTGAAGATTGTCATACAAAAGGAAGGGGATGGTGTATGCATCTTCTAGAAGTCCCTTTGTAGCCTGCAAATCTTGTATTCTTTCTAAAAGTTGAATATTTTTGATTTATAAATCCAAATAACACTTTTTGCAGTCTGACATTTTAGAAATGGGAAATTATGGAAATGTCTTAGTTTGTATAAATGATCTCACACTTCTCTCTCATTATTTCAGAATTTATTTGGGATATTGTGGTGACCCAGACTCCATTCTCCCTTCCCATCACCCTTTGAGAGTCAGCCTCCATCTCTTGCAAGTCTAGTCAGAGCCTCCTACATAGTAATGGGGACACACATTTGAACTGGTACCTGCAGAAAGTAGGCCAGTCTCTACAGCTCCTGATTTATTTGGTTTCCAACTGCTTCTCTGGTTCAGATATGTTCAGAGGCATTGGGTCAGACACTGATTTCATACTGAAAATTCACGGGGTGGAGGCTGAGGATATTGGAGTTTATTACTGCATGCAATACATACAAGCTTCTCCCACAGTAATATAATCTCATAAAAACCTTCACTGCTTGAAGTGATCCAGTTGCCTATGTGTGTTGTTTGGGTGGGGAGAAGCTCAGCAGATTCTCTGAGTCTGTGTAAGAGGAAGATGTTGGAGAAATCAGGGGAATAGGTCTGTCCCATGAGTACCTTGTTTATACCTCAACTACCATTCATCTATGTCTCCCTCAGCTGCAACAACCTTAGCATGTTATAAGCAGTAGAAGAATGGTGGGTTGTTCCATCATGATGACATAATGCTCATGATACAACTGAATAAAAGTGCATCTGCTTCTTACATTTGTCAAATAAAATGACCCAGAATAAATACCAGTCATTGCCACAAATAGGAATGCACCTGAAGTCCATCTGTTTTTATATATTCTGATAACATAATTATTAGTTAGTATTCAGAAATTGGTATTTTCCACTTTCTCTTTTTTATACTTTCCCTACTT
>NW_006974450.1:0-341 GCF_000164805.1 Carlito syrichta | reverse complement strand
GGTCCATGGTCCAGGCCAGAGAATGTCAAGGCACAATCAGAACACACATCTGGACTACTCGCTATGGCTTAATAGAGCTAAACCTGCAAGGCCTGCCTGAAAAACACAGCCACTTCTTCCCAGGCACCAAGCCTCTGATCCCAGGAACTGCTCCTGGGTAAAGTGTGGTGTCCGTTCATAAGCTGAGGGCTCGCTTTAAAGCCTGGAAACTGAGAAATCACCATCCAGCTGGATACGTTTGGGTTATTTTCTTTCTACACTCAAAGCTTGTTAAGGATACGGTAGAGATTAGACTCAAGGCAGACAAAGCTGGTTTCAAATACTGGTTTTTACCTCATTGT
>NW_006974449.1:0-342 GCF_000164805.1 Carlito syrichta | reverse complement strand
TTTCGGAGACAATGTCTGGTTCTGTGGCCAGGACTGGGGCAAGGGAACATGACTATTGATGACGCCAGCCTCAAAATCATGAACTCTGGCGATCCTGCCTCCTCAGCATCTAGAGTGGTCGGGATGACGTACACCTCAACTCCAAACCTCCTCTTTTGGTGGGTATGGAGATGTGGTCTCCCTGCATGGCCTGGGCTGGCTTGGGCTCCTGGGGTCCTGCCACACTCCTGCCTCGGCCTCCCAGAGCACTGGGAGTTTAGGTATGGGTCACTGCACCAGGCTTCCTAATTTGTTTTTGATGAAGGATGGAGGCCGGGCTCGGGGGCTCAGCCATGTCATCCC
>NW_006974448.1:0-356 GCF_000164805.1 Carlito syrichta | reverse complement strand
ATCTTCTCACTGTAGCACTAGCAGTTTCATTGATGCCAGTGGGTTCCTAAACACTTAGCTTGGGAGGAAGCCTGTACAAGGGACCCGACTTCCAAATAATCATTCTGTATTGCTGCATTCTAAAGGACATCAGACATTTATGAATCTACAGCCAATCTATTTACATCACACTTCATGCCTGACTCATTGACTTTGAAGTGTGAACCAAATGAGTTTTTCCTGTGGAGCATTTGTGTTTGGAAGGCTACGTGGTGTCATGTGTCCCATGTTATGTCACAAACCCTCTGACAATAACAGAACACTTTCAAGCCTAAGTCATTTATGAGGGTAAAATCCCACAATACAGAGTTTATTTT
>NW_006974447.1:0-382 GCF_000164805.1 Carlito syrichta | reverse complement strand
TTTTCTATAGGAATTCTGAAAACACGTGATCACCTCTCAGACTTTTTAAAACAATAAATTGCAGTCATGATATTCCTTGGGCAATCAGTCACTAAGGATTTTTGATATGGTAATTTCTAATGGGGAAATTATACCCATCTCATGTTGTTGAATAAAAGATTAAATTTAGTAATTAACATGAAAATATTTAAGTTCTTTAAGGTGATTTGTGTTACATTGTGTTATTATTTTCTCATTGTTATATACTTTTTATGACACTGTTCATGTTAGATAGTGCCTTTTGTTTTGCTGTTCTGGAGACCAGATTATTTTTCAATATCTCAATGGACATTAATAGTCTTTTTGTGATGTTTGGGAATTAAGTGATACATATTTTTCAACA
>NW_006974446.1:0-394 GCF_000164805.1 Carlito syrichta | reverse complement strand
TAGTTGGCATGTTGGTTTGCTGAACTAGTCAGCCGACATGTTGGCAAAGTATTTAGAATGCCCTAACTAGTCGGCTGACTAGTTAGCTGAGGCAACTTAACAGCTGACCAGTTGATCGATTACTCAGACGATGGGTTAGCTGATTCAACTAGTTGGTCGGCTAGTAGGCTGACCAGTTAGCTGACTTGACTTTTCGGCCTGTGAGTGAGCCATGTGAGCTGTATTTAGTAGACCAGTGAGGAGATTAATTGTCAGCTGACTTAACTACTCGGCCAGGGGGTGAGCCTACTGGTCAGCATACTTAACTAGTTGGTTGGCATGTGAAGTCACTGGTCAGCTGAATTTAGTTGGCTGGGGAGTGAGCCAACAGCTCAGAATATTTAACTAGTCGACC
>NW_006974445.1:0-471 GCF_000164805.1 Carlito syrichta | reverse complement strand
GGATCTCCTGGGACCAGAGCTCCTAGAGGGACCTGGGGTGGGAAGTCTGAGACTATTCATTGGCCCAGAACTCCAATAGGGCCCTGGGGAAAGAGGACTGGGACCCTCTGGGCCCAAGGTTCCAGGAGGGGCCCAGTGTGAGAGGGCCAGGGTCCTTGGGTCCAGGGCTCCAAAAGGTCCCTGGAGTGAAAGGGCCAGTGATCTGGACTTGGGACTTCAGGAGGCCTTGTGATGAGGGGGCTGGAGCCCTGGTACTGGGACTCCAGCAAGGCCCCGGAGTGAGAGTCCTGGTGATCTCGGCCTGGGCTTCAGTAGGGCCCCTGTGAGAGAAGGCCGGGCCCCTTCTGGGTCTGGCACTCCAGGAGGGCTCTGGGGAGAGAGGGCCCAGGTCCTTCAAGGCTCAGGGCTCCAAGAAGGCCCAGGGGTTAGATGGCCAGGGCTATGGCACGGGGTTCCAGTAGGGCCATGGGG
>NW_006974444.1:0-436 GCF_000164805.1 Carlito syrichta | reverse complement strand
TGCTGATGGGCTAGCTAGTTAAGTCAGCGAGTTAAGAGAGCAGGACAGCCAGCTGGCTGGCTAAGTGGCTATCTAGTAAAGCCAGTTGTCTAGCCGGATGTCTATCTAGTTAAGTGAGTTAGTTAAGTCAGCTCGTTAGACAGCTGCCTAACTAGGTGGTTGGCAAGTTAAGCCACCTTGTTAGCAGGCTAAGTTAGGTGGCCAGCTAGTTAAGCCAACTGACTGGCTGGCTGACCAGCAGAGTGTCTGGCTAGTTTAGCCGGCAGGCTATCACAATGTCCAGCCTGTTGGCTGGCTATTTAAGCCAATTCACTAGCCAGGTGGCCAACCCGCTAGCTAGCTAGGGAGTTGCCTAGCCTTCTAGCCAGCCAGGCACCTAGCTATTTAAGACAGGTGGCTAGCCATGTAGTCAACCAGGTAGCTAGGTAGTTAAGTC
>NW_006974443.1:0-3396 GCF_000164805.1 Carlito syrichta | reverse complement strand
CTGTTCCTTTTTCTCTGCATCCTCACCAGCATCTGTTATTGCTTGTTTTATTAATGATGGACATTTTTACTGGGTTTAGGTGGTATCTCAATGTGGTTTTGATTTGCATTTCTCTGATGATTAGTGAGACTAAGCACTTTCTCATGTGTCTGTTGGCTGCCCATATATCTTCTTTTGAGAAGTATCTATTCATGTCTTTTGTCCACTTTTTAATGTGGTTTTTTTTATTCTTTTGTCACGCTTGAGTTCCTTGTAGATTCTAGTTATGCTTGAGTTCCTTGTTAGGTCTTAGTCAGTTATACAGTTTGCAAATATTTTTTCCCGTTCTATGGGCTATCTCCTTATTCTCTTGATGGTTTCTTTGATTTGCAAAAGCTTGTCAGTTTGATGAAGTCCCACTTTTCTATCTAATCTCTTATGACATGGGCACTTAGAGTTTTCATCAGGAATTGGTTGCCAGTCTCCTGCATTTTCACAGCTAGCATACAGCTAAATGGACAGTAACTGGAAACATTTCCCCTGAAAACCGGAACAAGACAAGGCTGCCACTCTCACACCTCTTGTTCAATATTGTGTTGGAAGTCCTAGCTAGAGCAATTAGACAAGACAAGAAAATTAGAGGTATCCAAATAGGAAAAGAGGATGTTAAGATACTCCTCTTTGCTGATGATATGATCCTATACTTCAAAAATTCAAGAGAATCTGTCAAAAATCTCCTTGCACTGATAAAGGACTTTGGCAAAGTCTCGGGATACAAACAAATGTGCAAAGACCGTTGCATTCTTATACACCAACAACAAGTAGGTGGAGAACCAAATAAAAAGCACAATCCCATTGATAACAACCAAAAAAGAAAAAGAAAAAAGAAATATCTCGGCATCTTCCTAACTAGCGAAGTGAAAGATCCTTACAATGAGAACTACAAAACACTGCTCAAGGAAATCCAAGAAGACACGGACAAATGGGAAACTATTCCATGCTCATGCATAGGAAGATTCTGCATTGTTAAGATGCCATCTTCAGGCTCGGTGGCTCAGCCAATAATCCCACGCCTTTGGGAGGCTGAAGTGAGTGGATTGCCTGAGCCCACGGGTTCGAGACCCGCCTGGGCAGCGAGACCTCATCTCTACAATAAATCAAAAAATCAGCCAGGCGTGGTAGCACATGCCTGTAATTCCGGCTACTGGGAAGGCTGAGGCAGAAGGATCGCCGGAGCCCAGCAGGTCGAGGCTGCGGTGGCCAGGAGCGGCCACTGCACTCCAGTCTGGGTGACAGAGTAAGACTCCAACTCAAAAAAAAAAAAAAAAAGATGTCTATCTTACCACAGGCAATCTACAGATTCAACTCAATACCCATTAAATTACTAATGTCATTCTTCACAGGCCTGGAAATGACAATTCAGAAATTCATATGGAAACATAAATGATCACGAATAGCCAAAAAAATCCTTAGCAAAAGAAACAAAGCAGGAGGTATCACACTTCCAGACTTCAAACTTTACTGTAAGGCTACAATAATCAAAACAGTCTAGTATTGGTACAAGAACAGGCATACGGACCAATGGAACAGGATAGAGATTCCGGAATCAAAGCCTAAGTTTCTCAACCAACTCATCATTGACAAAGCCTCCAACAACAACCACTGGGGAGAGGAGAACCTATTCAATAAATGGTGCTGGGAAAACTGTCTGATCACAAGCAGAACATTGAAAAGGACCCCAACCTACCACCATACCCAAAAATTAACTCTAAATGGATCAAAGACCCAAACGTAAAACCTCAAACTATAAGAATCTTCAGAAATGCAATACACTTGTTGAGATTCTTTTTTTCATTGCTCAAAACAGTTATTGAACTAGTCAATTATTATGCCTTTTAGTGCTTTTGCTGTTTTTTTCACCTCTTCCACACCAGCAAACAGTTTCCCTTTGAGGACTTTTTTTCATCCAGGGAAACAAACAAAAAAAAGTCACTGCAGGTAAAATTGGGTGAATAGGGAGGGTTAGAAATATGGGTCATGCCATTTTTGGTCAAAAACTCCTCAACATTCAGTGAGATATAAGCAAGTGCAATCATAAATCGCCCATCATGAAATGTGCAAACGTGTTGAAAGAATCTCCAAGTAAAAATCCACTGAAGCTAAATGCAGCCTCTCACAATGCTTACAAGTACACTGATGTCAATGGCTTCCTAGAACATGTAATTAGCCAGGGGATCCTGTACTACAAGAAACTCACCCTCCAAAAGATAATTCCGGTTCTTTTTGGGTCCCTCCCATATATATATAAATTTTTGTTCACATCTATTAAATTTATGAAATTTTCCAAATAATATAACATTTTTGAAGACAATATCATTAAGTCCACTTGATAAATATAAAGAAAGAAAAAACACATAATTATTTCTCCCAATGTGACAGACAGGTTATTGACATGGCCATAACTTAATTCAAGTCTTCGCTTTCAGGCAAAGACTATTTTGTATGTTATATGTGATTCCTTCTACTATTGTTTGCAGATTAAATTGGCTGATATAATAAGTATCAGCTAATATTTTTATGACACCAAGTTGATCATAAAATAAATGTATATTATTTTAGATATATAATTTTTATCATAATGTATACAGTATACATTGTGCAAATTATGAGAAATACCATATATTACCAATTTTGCTATTATAATGTGTGTAAAAGAAATTTCAAATAATTAATAGTTTATAACATTAAACCAGAATTATTGTTTGATTTTGAATCACCTTTTTTAAACTGTTGGCATTTCCATGAGGAGAAAGAGTGGAATTGGGCCACAACTAAAGAAACAAATACATGTGATTCTAATTCTACATATATACTTGTAAAATAATGTCTGAAAATGTTGCCTCATATCATTAGGGTATTTTACATATTTTCAACTATCTTCATAAACTTGGAAAGATAAAAATTGCATGTAATAAACTTGCAAAATACAGAAAGCAAGTAGTGGGTGTCATTGTCAATGTTTTGAAAAAATAGGTCCTGATGCTCAGAGAATGGAGTGACTTACCCCAGGTCAAACTTAGCTACATGTTGGTCTGATTAATTTAATTAATTCATTAAATATTTATTGAGATCACTATATGTGCTAGGCACTATTGTCACCACTGCGGACAGGGTTGTGTGAAAAATAAAATAACACTTTGTGGATCTTGAGTCTACTGTCAGTGGTGTGGAGGAGAAGAGCAGTTAATATATTTAAAAATATATAGATAGTATAGTGTTCCAGAAATGCATTAAGTTTTAGAACAGGGTAAGGGAGATTGGATTTGGAAGGAGATTTCAAAGTCATATAGAGTAGTCAGAAAAGTCATCATGGAAATCCCAGAATTTGAGCAAAGATTTGAAGGATGAGATGGAGTG
>NW_006974442.1:0-3931 GCF_000164805.1 Carlito syrichta | reverse complement strand
TACCTATTCATAATGCATCTACCGAATTATAAAATTTATTTATATTCTTACTAATCTACCTTCTGTAATGGTTCTTACTAATTCTTATTTCTTATTTCTTAAGGTCATTGTTTCTCATGCCCTTAACTTATTTATTGCTTTCCAAACTATTTTAATTTCCTCTTGAAGTCTTTCCGGTTTTCCCTCTTATACCCCAGTTTTGATATGCCCCATCTTTCTTCTGTGCCTACGTTTTATAATCTTAAATGTCTATATATTAATCCTTCCAATCATTTATTTACATTCTTTAACATAGCTTTCTATAATTTTAAAATTCTTCTTCAGTGTCCTTTTGCCTACCACTGATCATCTTTTAATGTCCCTCAAAAATATTGTTTATTTTTACATATAAGCCGGTCTTCTAAAATTCAAAACTTTTAGTAAGTCTATTTTCAGTCTGATATTTTTCCTTTATATACATTTCTTTAACATCTATCTTTGGGATAGCTGATCCATGAATCATTTAAAAATTATGGACAAAAGTTTATATATTATCTTTTGTATAATTTGGAAACCTAAAAATCAGGGAAATTTGGTGTAAAAATTTCTACTCATTCCAAACTTATGAGATTTTTATTATAGAATGTAGTATTCTTAGTGTAGATTCATAAACTAGTGAACAAAATAAACAGCTTCTCTTCTTTGTGATGTGTTTTCAATGACATTTTGCTCTCTGTAATTTTTGTTCACTTAAGTTTGTATAATATATATTTTTCTCTCAGCTGTGTATTACTAGCAGTATTTATGAGGAGGCATTGAGAAGCAAGCGTTTAACTCAATGTCAAGAGCACATAAAATTACACACACACACACACACACACACACACATCGCTGCAGAAGAGTAAAGCAAAGTGGTCAGGAATGGCTTTCCAGTATACAATATATACATGAGGTCTGTCTTTTATTAGCAACAGGGTATGTATTCAATAATAAAATAAATTATGTTAAACATTTTATTTGCATTCTATAAGATCAAGTTATGGCAGATATAAAAAACATTGTACCATGTCAGAATTGACACATGAGACAACTATTTAAAATAATAATAAATCATTTATGCCTAACTAAAAACCCATGAGAAGTCATTTCTTTTCGTGCACTGCGTGACAACATGAGATGGCTGAAATGGCCCCAGGATAGTCCCTCAGGACACCACTTTAGGGAGGGGCTAGTCACTGTTGTGAAATGGGAAGAGGAGCGTGGAGAAAATTCCCCCCCCAGTCTAAATCCAGGACCAGGCTGACAACATGGTTGGTGAGAATCAGTGTCAGAAGTACTGTGGAGGGGAGTCAGGTGGAGCAGGGAGGTCCTAGCAGGAGGCAGGGGAGGCTGAGGTCCTGGAGCTGCTGTGAGGATGTCTCAGCACTGAGTGCCACCTGTGACTGTGGATACTTGCTTCCCTCCCTGTTTTGCAAGCTTTGTTTTTTTTCACTCCATTCTTCCCCTGCTGATCATCCTTCAGTGTGTCTGTGCTTTTACCTGTGAAAATCTTATGTGTGTTCTGTGTTCATGCTAGTCGTGGTTGGTGCTTGTCATTTTATACACATTACTAGCATACCGTCACCCACCCCCTCACAGTTCTCTTCTGAGCCTCGTCCACTGTCACACGCCTGTGTCTTTCCCCCGATGACTTCTGCCTGCACAAATGCATCGACATCGCTCTTTCCCCCTCAGCCCCAGTGTGCATGCTTCCATCTCCGCCATCATCTTGACGTTGCCTGCATGTCTTGTCCAATTCGTTCATCGTTTATTCTGGCTTCCGTTTCGCCGCCCTCCAGTGTTTAAATCCACTTGTCTCTCTTTCCAGACTCACCACCTTTCTTCATTCATCGGTTAATTTTTTTCAGTTGAAAAGTATTTTGGAAAAACTGTTTTCTGTTTCTTGTTACTCTGTCCTTTCCCAATAACCCTCTCTGCATCTGTGCCTTTTTGTCTTGCACTGTTTAAAAAATCTTATTGACTGTCTCCCCTGTGTTTTCTTTTTCTTTCCCCTTATTTTGGTTAGTTGACTTTCCTGCTGGGATGACGTCATTCTCATGCTGTGGGGTCATTTCCAGTTTCACTATTCCTTCTATTTATTGACTTCTATATACTTTTCCACTGTGATTACATACATATATGTATATTATATATATATGTAGTCTCCTTATGGTTCTCTGATCGATCAAACTACATTTTAGGTAGTTGTCAAGTTCAACATTATAAAGGTGTTTAGATTTTGTTGGAAATTACACTGAATTTTAAATTCTGATTAGAGGTGATATTTTATATTAGATATTCTAATTTTTAAATGTTCTACAAAAAACGACTTGTTTATGTCTTTCGAAAATGTTTCCTTTTATTTACGTAACACTATGTAACAATTTTTTAATGAATCTCGAAGTGTTGTTATATATTAGCTATATGTAAATATAAGTCCTAAGTTTTCTAAAATTACATTGCCTCACCAAGGAATTAACCTTTAATAAATGATCTTCTATTCAACAAGCTTGCTGAGTTTACCATTATGCCTGTTTTCTCAAGAGATAAAAATTATCCTTCGGGTTAGTCCATTTTATCATCAGTGAATAATGAGATTCACATGTTTTGTTTTTTCTGATAGTTTACTGTTCTTTTTCTTCCTCTACTACTTTGTTAGGAGTTAATGCAATTAAAAATAGGGACAAGGAGAGTTGACGTGCTCCTTGATTAAAAAGAGAATTATATGGATTCCATGACTTATATGTTTTTCAGTATTTTTATTAGCTACCTTGAATAAAGTTAAAGTTTTACTTTTTATTGATGATGCACTGAAGTTTTTTATTTTTTATCATACAAGGATCCTCAATATATATGCATGTACCTTTCTTATTTACTGAGATGACCGAGTGCCTTTTATCTTTCTGATATTAGAATGAAGAATTACATCAACAGATTTACTAAAGTTAAGACATCTAAGAGCCACGTCCTTCATGGGTCAGTATAATTTAAATCTCCACCAGCTTCAAGCTTGAATGTCATTTAATTTCACATTTTCCCCTTTTCATTAAGATCTTTCATACATATGTATATACATATATATATGATTGTGCGTTACAATTCAGTGTTAGGTTTACAAATATTCATTGTGCAGGTACCCTTATTGAAGAGGTGTGCCCCCTCTAGGCAGATCTCGACTACTGTCAATCTCACCTCCCTGCCCACCTCCCCTGCAGTTTCCTGCTACTGTCAATCCTTTTGTTATAGTATGATGGTAGTTGTTCAAGATCTACTTATGAGTGAGAACATGTGATACTCAGATCTCTGTTTCTGTGAAAGATCTCTCAGTACTATAAACTCTAATTCCATCCAGATTGCTGTGAAGTGCATGGTTTTGCTCTTCTTTATACCTGTGTAATATTCCATTGTGTGTATATACCACATTTTAAAAATCCAGTCCACTTTTGATGGGCAGGACAGTTGGTTCCATGTTCTTGCTATTGTGAACAATGCTGGGATAAATATACATGTGCAGGTGTCCTTTTTATAGAGTGTTCTGAGTTCTTCCAGGTATATTCAAGGTAGGGGAATTGCAAGTTCATATGGAAAGTCGATTTTTCGATCTCTTAGTAATCACCATACTGTTTTCTACAGAGTCATTGAGATCTTTCAAGAGAGCATTGTAGATGAACTCAAACAACTTAGCTTATTTTAAGTCCAGGAGCCTCATTCCATGTTCCTGGGAAGTCTCATTCCAAAGGTGGTGTTAGGTCAGTGAGCTAGGTAGGTGCCACGGGTATGCAAAGGATTGCATGGAAGGTATAATAGGAAAAAGAAAGTTTATTTTGAAGGTGTGGATGGGTGCAGTGGCTCAAGTGTGTAATGCCAGCCCTTTGGGAGGCTGAGGAGAGAAGATATCCTGAAACTGCAGTTT
>NW_006974441.1:0-3675 GCF_000164805.1 Carlito syrichta | reverse complement strand
TGCAAAGACAAAAAAGACAAATAACACCTTTGACTTCCAAATTGGATTGTGAGCCCCCATTAGGCAGCCATTGAAACTGGGATTCATTGACAGGGAGGAGATTCCTCAGTTTCAAAGACTCTTCACAATGAAGAGCTGTGCTTGGTGGACGGGGATCCTCCGAATGGCATGATAAACCAAAGTGCAGAGCATTCCACTTGGGACACACAGTGTATGAGAAGTTGCTGTCTCACAAGAAGGCAAAGAAGAGAGTGAAAGGAAGGCAAAGAAGAGAGTGAAAGGTCTGACCCCTTACATAGAATGGTAAGGGGTCAGACCTCAGGATAATTCTACTTCTTGTGTAATAAATAATTTGTCTGGTATTTGTCCTGGGTTTCTGGCATGGAGATTTTACGATGCTTAGGCATCTCTTGAGTGATATGAATGTCTTTGTTCTGATAATGAGATGAGGTGTGATGGGCCCCTAGATAGCTTTGGATGGACACTGGTCACCAGAAAGATCAATCACATGATTAGAAGGCTGGAACTTTGGGCCAGCCTGACCCCAGGGAAAGAAGAGAGGCTAGAGTTAGAGTGCAGTAATGTGGCCAGTGATTTATTCAAACATGTCTATACATTATGAAACTCCAATAAAAACTCTGGACAGGACACTAAAGCCCAGTGTTACTTCTTGGTTAACACACTGATGTACTGGGAGAATGATGAACTCTGAATCCATGAGGAGAGGGCAGAGGACCTGGGTTCCCTCCCAGACCTCCTTTTATGCCTCTCTTCACTGGTTAGTCTTCTTGATTTGTACACTTCATGACAAAATTGTTACAGGTGGTGCTTTCCTGAGCTCTGTAATTCTAGCAAATTATCAAACCCAAATAGTTCATGGGAACTATTTGTCAAACCCAAATAGTTCATGGTTCCCATGGGAACCCTTGCATTCATAGCCAGTCAGTCAAAAGTGTGGGAAGTCTAAGGACCCCCAAAATGTGGCTAATGTCTTAAGCTAGGGCAGTTTTGTTGGGGACTGTGCCTTTTAACTTGTGGGATCTGTCCTAACTTGGGGTAGTTAGTGACAGAAATGAATTGCAGCTGGAGTTGAAATGTAATACTGCCTCATCAGAGTCCAAGTCTTGGAGTGTTTGGAGTGGGCGGGGGTGAAGTGGGGGAGAAAGAGAAAGAGGCTCCAAAAATGCTCAGAGGAATTTATTGGGAAGCAAATGAAGCTTGGGCTTCAAGTCTCTCACTCACAACCTCCTTCCAAGACTCTGGGAAGATCCCTCACTCTGCATTCATATGGTCACATACTTTTACAAAATTTGTAAAATTAAGACCTATTTGAATTGTTTGTTCTACAAAGCTCGGGACCTACCCAACCATCAGATCCTGTAAGCTTCTGGTTTGACAACCCCCTGGTGGCAACTTAGCAACTGTTGAGGAAGGGACCAGTTTTACTGCATACTGCATGTTCCAGCACAGGGTAGAGAAAGCAGCCAAGAGTTTGCCAACTCCCAAACAGAACACAAAAGAGCTGAGAACACTGTGAGACAAAAGAGGCCAGGGATCTTATGAGACATCAGAATGCAGAAAAGCTTCCAACTAGAGCCTGGGGCCAGTTGAATCAGATGAAACCAGCTGCATGTCAAAACCTCCTGGAACAGGAACAGACCAGCAGCCCTGTGCTGAGACCAGAGGAGACCCACAGTGGGTTGGAGGGGTAGGGAGAACTTCAATGCTATGCTGAAACACCAATTTCCACCTTTATCCAGATGCCATCTTGGGAAGGAAGACAGGCCAGGAATCCCCAGAAGAATAAACAAACAGCCCACAGGGTAAGTGAATGTTGAACTGACTACCCCAAAAAGATAAAGTTAACTTGACACTAGCTAACACAAATGACATTAAAGTTTTTCAGTGGAAATAGGGATTTCGAAGCAACTCAAAATACCCTTTTAAAAACATTTTTTAAAACTGAGCTGTGTTTGAAATTGTGATTCTCCTGATTAAAAGCAGCATTATAAATACAGAAAAAAATTTAAATTCATCCAACTGAACAGATTCTCTAAAGGACACTGTGGGAATTTTTAGCATACTATGACGACAAAATAAAACCTGTTTGTGATGAAACTATAACATCATTTGCAAAGAAAGTGGCCATCTCACCTAAATTTAACCTAAGTGTACTGAGGCAGAGACAGCTAAGTATCCACCAAAATCCTGTTGTCCTGGGCCCACAGCCAGACCACATTTCCCAGTCTCCCTTACAACCTGAATGGCCACATAACCAAGTTCTAGCCAATGGAATATGTAACCATTTAGGTGAACGCCACATCCACTCTTCCATGTTGCTTTCTCTACGTTCAGCTCAGGAGTATGGGAGATGACCAAGCTGTCAGAGGCTCTAACAGCCTGGATCCCTGAATGACCATGGAGAACAACTGCTCCCACCAATGAGGAACACCCACCATAAACTTTTATGTGAATGAGAAAACAATTTTTTTTTAAGATACAGGGTCTCACTCTGCTGCCCAGGCTAGGGTGCAGCCATGCGATCATGCTGAACTCCTGGGTTCAAGTGATCCTCCTGCGTCAGCTGGGGCTGGGACTACAGGCATGAGCCACCATGCCTGGCCAGAAATCACCTTTAATCTATTGATTTTGATAGGTCCATGGACAGGACATGGTGAGGTCTGTCTGTTGCAGCAGTGAACATACCCCTTGTCTATACTCTAGATACACATTCATCCAGTGTGATTTAAGTTTGGCAATCAATGAGCACTTACTATTTACACATGGAAGTCCTAAATTCTAACAAGATACAAGATCTCACTTAACCAACTAGTTGGGAAAGCAGGCAGGTTGGCAACTACCAAGAATACTAGGAAACTGTGGCAGAAGAACAAGCAAAGAAATGTAAGAGCACCATGAAAAGTACAATTAGAATTTTTCTGTGCAGGCACCACAGGAGGTGGGCAATTGAATTGGGCCTTGTAGGATGAGGAAAGTTCAAGAGAAGAGGAGAATAAGGAAGTTCAATCCAGACTGAACACGAGTCTGCAGACATTTTATCTATGGTGCTGTGATGCCAAAGACAAAAAAATCTTGTTCTGTTCACTCCAGAGAAAAGAATCAAGGCCAGTGAGAAGCAGCTACAGGAAAGAGGATTCCATTCAAAGGGAGGAAGAGCTAATAATCAAAGCTGACCATAATCAGAGGTTTACACAGACAAAAAGGCAGTGTGTTTCCTTTGAGGGATGGCCAGCCTCTTGGCACACGGCTGTGATTTCAGCAAGGAATGGGAAGCTGCTCCATTCAGCTGCCTTGCCACTCTGAGACTCTATGGCTCTTCAGTGTCTCTGCCAAGCAGGCTTTGTACAATGTTGCCCGGAAAAAGAAGAATTATTTTAGCCTGGTTACAGCATTTCTTACACGACAGTCCCTGCCAAACTCCCTTTCAAGGGTATGTTGGCTAGGTTCATGCAATGTGTTGAATTGTAAGCCAGTAAAGAACATCTCTTCATATCCAGGCCCATGAGAATTCCCTCAATATAACTTTATTATCAAAAAGGTTAACAGGCTGATATTAAATAGGACTGCTGCTGGTGAATAAGAACACCAAAGACAGTAAGCATCTATGCTGAATGGCTAGGCCATGGGATAATCTGCATCCACTGCATGTCCTGG
>NW_006974440.1:1904-2546 GCF_000164805.1 Carlito syrichta | reverse complement strand
TATATAGAGAGAGAGAGAGAGAGAGAGAGAGAGAGAGAGAGAGAGAGAGCACCCATTATGGAGGAGGACCAGTCACTGTGGCACCAGTCACAGAGAATACCCAGTTACTGGAGCACCCATAATATAGGAGGGCTAGACACTGGAGCATCAAATATGTAAGAGCCCCAGTAACTGAGACCGCTAACACAGAAGAAAGTTAATCACTGGGGCACTCATTATAGAAAAGGAGCAATCACTGTGATTTCTATTACAGAGTAAAGTCAATCACTGGGACACCTATCACAGAGGAGGAATAATCACTAGGACACCAATTATGAAAGAGGCCCAGTATCTTGAAAACCCATTACAGAGGAGGGTTAGTCACTGTGGCACTAAATTTGGAGGATGATCAGTTGCTGAGGCAACAATCGCATAGGATGCCCAATTTAAAAAAGCACCTATTATAGAAGAGGTTCATTCACTGGGACACTCATCACAGAAGAGAGCCAGTCACTGGGGCACCCATTACAGAGGAGGCCCAGAAACAAACATCCAGACAGAAGGACTAGTTACTAAGGCACAAATTTGGAAAAGACACATCACAGCAAAGGGACAATCACTGGGGCACCTATCACAGACAAAGGTCACTCTTAGGGTTCCCAG
>NW_006974440.1:0-473 GCF_000164805.1 Carlito syrichta | reverse complement strand
GGAGGCCCAGTCACTGATTTACCCATCAAATATGAGGGACTGTCACTCTGGCAAGCATCATACAGGAAGCACAATCCCCAAGGCATCCATCCCAGAGAAGGGTTACTCACTGAGGCACATATATCAGCAGAATTCCCCTCACTGGGGCACCCATTAGGAGGAGGGTAAGTCACTGGGAAATTGATCACAGAGGAGGGCCAGTTACTGGGGCACCCATCACAGAGGATGACAAGTCACTGTAACATACATCATAGAGATCTCCCATGATGGAAGATTGCTGAATCTCCCATGATAGAAGTTTGCTAATCACTAGTGGATTCATTATGGAGAAAATCCAATCACTCTGGCACTGATAACAAAGTATAGCCAGTCCCTGGAGCTTTGATAAAAGAGGAAAAAAATTTCTGGAAGTCACCAGTCACAGAGGGTAGTCACTGGGACACCCATAATAGAGGAGTGCTGGTCGCTGAGGC
>NW_006974439.1:0-491 GCF_000164805.1 Carlito syrichta | reverse complement strand
GCTGAGAGAGGAGTTGGGTGGAGCAACGCAAATCTCTGCCTGGAAAATGGCTGTGGTAGGTGGCTCCTCACCAGGCATGTATTTCTATCTCCGGATTCCCCGATACTGTGTCTCCAAAAGTCAAATACTGTGCTCCAGCAGATCTGGTATGCCAGGTGATGGTATGCCCTCAGTGCCAGGTGCTGGGAATCAGCTGAATTTAGCAGGCTTTTCTCAGATGCATTTCTGTAGGCAGTAAATGTTTCTGCAGCATTCTTGGGAACTGAGTTCTAATTTTGGGGTGATGGGAGCTTGCAGTCACCCTCAGAGGGGGCCCCAGGTGCATGCAGCCAAGTATCCCCTCATATGGACTTCCATGCTCCCACCAGTGCCCATCTACTCACGTGGAGAGTCTTTATTGTGACTTGCCTCCACAGAGATTTTTTACAGCGCAACCTGTTGGCCGCCATCTTAACCTGTTCTCTAATCCTTTTTTTATATTATTACAGTAG
>NW_006974438.1:0-945 GCF_000164805.1 Carlito syrichta | reverse complement strand
TATGGTCTTTGGAGTTTCTAGAAGGAGGAGAAAACCAAATGTTGATGAACACCAGTAATACCTAGTACATCCAGCAATTTTATCCTTTGATATATTTCCCCAAATAAATTTGCACACAGATCCATATGAAGTCATGTGTGTTAAAAGGTAATTTTCAGAAAAAAAGTAAAATCATGACTCTCATATAAATCTAAAAAGAAACCTGTTTGAAATTTTATTCTACTCACTTATTAATGAAGGAATCAGACAGATGTTACAACCAGTTCAAAAGAAAATCTAAAGAATAGCCACATTTATAAATCAGAAATATTTAAATCAGTATGCAAGTGGAAGCCAAACTGATTTTTCCCTGGGGATGAGGGATGTTAATTGGATTTCTACTGCATGGGACAGAATTTTCATGTCTATATGAATTGTTTTGTATGTTATCAGTGACCTACAAGTCACAGAATAATAAAAGAGTTCAAGGCAATGACAGACTAGAGTCAAATATACTAGAGGAGTGTCCTCCCAACAATGCAGTGTTTTGTTGGACCACAGACATGTTCTTTCGTATATGAAGCTGTTCTTAATGGCACTGAAGGCACACTGGGTGCTCATCACTGAAGAAATGACATTATATAACATCACAGGATACTATGAAACATAAAAACAGGAAACCAAATGTACATATGGCAGTAAGGAAGGATCATAAAGGTGTAGTGTTAAGTACAATCATACAAGAAACAGATATAAAACCCATACTCACTTATGTCCCTTAAAAAAGTAAGCACACCAAACAATACGTTAAGGACATATACACACAAAGAAGCTATATCAAGCCCAAATGGTTGCCTCTGTTGACAAGGGGTACAAGAGTGAGCATCAGGTAAAAATAAATGCATTAACAAACAGGGAAGGGAACTTTCATTGCCCAATTATGATAATGTGCCAGGAATGTAGAAT
>NW_006974437.1:0-828 GCF_000164805.1 Carlito syrichta | reverse complement strand
CTCCATGCATAAATTGCTATCATTATGTGTCTGAATGATGATTTTTCCCTTATGGAAAACTTAGGCTTTCAAACTGTTAGATCACTCACAGTAAGAAATATATTTACACACACACACACACACACACACACACACGCACACAAATTTTCATGAAAATATACCTATTCTTACTATTTGAGATATATTCTACTATGTCTATTAAATTCTATTGTAGTGAAAAAAATCTGATTAAAATTTCCTAAATTGATTTCATGACTTGCTATTGGATTATGTCCTTCAGTTTAGTTTGGAACTTACTACTCTAAAGGAGAGGACAATATTTTATTCATTTCTGCATCTATCAGTTCTTAGTCTATATTAGATCCTCATTAAGGCTTAAATATCACATCTGTAAGTTTTAGCTAGACCTACAAACATTCTTGATGCCATATGATAGCACATTTCACTTGCCAAGTATTGGATGGCATATGATTAAGATGTATATACAAAACTCCAAACATTTGGGTGGGTATATTTCGTGGGTGAGGGTGGAATGAAAGGTCAGTAGAAATGATGATGCATCTTCCCCATAATTAATGTCAAAGCTTAAGAAGAAGAACATTGGCAGATTGGCTCATAATAACACTATAAAGAAACATTCCCCCCCCAGATCAGAACTACTTTACATGAAATAAACTTTGCTCTATGAATTAGGTATATATCATTTTGAGATGTTAAATCTGCAAAATTGGCATCAAATACAGAATAATGAGAACTATTATGCTAGGATTTGTACAGAATTTAGTTTCTGAAAAAGCTGTCATTTGAATGGCATTCTCTTTTCCTGCT
>NW_006974436.1:0-765 GCF_000164805.1 Carlito syrichta | reverse complement strand
TCTTTTTCAACTCCACATTTATGAAGTCATGTTGGAGGTTTGAAGTGGGTATGGTCGGAATATTTGCAACAGAGCATTTGGCAAATGCTATAGTCAGCATTCTCCACTCCTTCAACAGTTGTTAACATTTGCCAGCACACCTCTGGTCCAAACCATAAATTGTAATTCTTAATTAAAATTATGTTTAAAATGCAAGTTTATTTTAAAGTATAAATGAGTGGTTCAAAGGCAAGTGTATGTTTTCTCAACATATTTTATTTTGACACAATAAAATCTTCACAAAAGTGGAAACTATGTTAGGGGTTTTTAATGTCTGTATAGGTTTGCTGAATGAATTAGCAGATATTTTGTTTATCTAAAAAAAATATTCTTACACATATTTTGTCCAATGCATTGGACTAGAGTCATACATTAAAAAATTGAAGATAGATGGATGAAGAAGAAGAAAAATAATAGCAAATTCAGGAAGGAGTTCTGAGGATTAATGTTAAAAGGGATTATCAATGAGTAATAAAAACAAAAAAGAGAAATAAAATGTTATTCTTATTTTCAAATCAGTAGTTATTTTGGAATTAAATAGGTTTTTTTTCCAGGTAAGTAGATACAGCTTCTGCTACATGCATAAAAGTTTGGCCAAGGATATTATGGTCATCATCTTTTTTTTTTTTATTAATCAATATTTTTTATTATGGTTTTGTGGGGTACAGTTAAGGGTTAGGTGTACAATTACATTTCATTTAGGCACCCTGTTGATAAGAGGTGTGT
>NW_006974435.1:0-5791 GCF_000164805.1 Carlito syrichta | reverse complement strand
TGCTGTCCTGTGCAGTGTAGTTAGGGAAGGACTCTGTGATATTGGGAAGAAAGCTTAAGCAATGAGGGAGTAGCCATGAGGATTTGTGCAGGAAGAGTTTTCCTGGTAGTGGGTGCAGCACACGCAAAGGTCCTGCCGCAGGAACATTTTTGGTGTGCTCGAGAGATGAGAAGACTGGGGCAGAATGATTGAGGGAAAGAGAAGAGGAAGGTGAGGTCAGAGAAGCAGCAGGGTCCAGGCGTGTAGGACTTTGTGGGCTCTGCAAGAACTTTGAATTTCTCTCCAAGTGAAACAGGAAGCCACGGGAGGGTTCTGAGTAGAGGAGATAGAATGCAGGGTGTGTTCAAAAGGTTCAGTCTCCCTTTTTACTGAGATCCTAGTATAGTGGGGAAGGGGTAGAGGTAGGAAGAGTGGCTTAAAAGCTATGGAAGCCATCCAGGTGAGAGGCAATGGTGGCATAGATGAGGACAGAAGCAAGAGAGGCAGTAGAAAGGGACCGGGTTCTGGGTATATTTTGAAGGAAGAGCCACCTCTGCTTTTCTAGAGAATTGGACATGGGGTGCAGGAAAGAGAAGAATCAACAGTGTCTCCAAGAAATTGAGAATCAGGCCGGGCTCGGTGGCTCAGCCTGTAATCCCACGCTTTGGGAGGCCGAGGTGAGTGGATTGCCTGAGCCCGCAGGTTCGAGACCCGCCTGAGCAACTTGGCGACCTCATCTCTACAATAAATCAAAAAATTAGCCAGGCATGGTAGCGTGCGCCTGTAGTTCCAGCTACTTGGAAGGCTGAGGCAGAAGGATCACCGGAGCCCAGCAGGTTGAGCTGCGGTGGCCGGGAGCGGCCACTGCACTCCAGTCTGGGCGACAGAGTGAGACTCCAACTAAAAAAAAAAAAAAAAGAAATTGAGAATCAGTTGCGGATTTCTGAGATGGGAAAGACTATGGGAGGAAGAAATATGTGTGTGTGTAAGACAGGAGGGGAGAGGGAAAAGAGAAAGAGAGAGAGAGAATGATATTAGTAATGAAAATATTTAAGAGTTAGAGATTTGGACACATTAAGTTTCAGAAGCCTACTACAGGCCAAGTGTGGTGGCTCATGCCTGTGATCCCAGCACTTTGGAAGGCTGAAGTGGAAGGAATGCTTCAGGTCAGGAGTTTGAGACCAACCTGGGCAACATAGCAAGACCCCAGTGCTAAAAAAAAAAGCCACGCTTTATGGTGTGCACCATAGTCCCAGCTACTCAAGAGGCTGAGGCAAGAGGATTGCCTGAGCCCAGAAGGTTGAGGCTGCAGTGTGCTATGATTGCACCATTGGACTCCAGTCTGGGTTACAGAGTGAGGCCCTGTCTCCAAAACAAAACAAACAAACAAAAAAGAAGCCTGCTACATAGCCATGTGGAGATGCTGAGTAGGTGGTTGTAAATATATAAATATAAGGATTTGGAGAACATCTGTGTGCAGATTGTACATAAAGCCATGATAATGAATGAGACTTCCAGGGAGAAAGAGACTTGTTTTTAACAGCTGCCTTGCATCCCACTGTATGAACAAGCCAACATCTGTTCAACATCCCTTTATTAGTGGATGTAGCTTACGTTTTTCAACCACAAATGTCAATGCTCTAAACATCTTTTTATTTACACAGATGTGGACTCTCTATAAGATCTCAACTGAATCAGTGGAAAATAGAAGGCAGAATTTGAACCCAGTTTCATCTGACTCAAGCACAACTCCCTACTCACCCTTCTCCCACCACTGGGGGTGGGGCAGTGAGTTTCTCTCTCATAGTAAATACAAAAGCCAACATTCTGCATTGCTCAGTTTTGTGGGAGATTAAATTAGTCCAGCCTAGAAATATTTGTTAATCAACAAAATTAGCCGGGCATGGTGGCACACACCTGTAGTCCCAACTACTCAGAAGGCTGAAGCGGGAGGGTCGCCTGAGCCCAGGAGGTCAAGGCTGCAGTGAGCCATGATTGTGCCACTGCACTCCAGACTGATAGATTGATTATCTATCAATTCTTAACAAATATTTATAGGGTGGACTGGATAAAGAAAATATGGTACATATACATGATGGAATATTGTGTAGCCATAAAGAAGAACAAAATCATGATTTTGCAGCAACTTGAATGCAGCTGGAGACCATCATACTAAGTGAACTATCACAGAAACAAAGAACTGAATACCACATGCTCTTACTCACAAGTGGGCCCTGATCACTGGTCACACTAGCCCAAGGGTGAGATCAGCAGTCACTGGACATTGCCAGGGGAGGGAGGGAGAGAGGAGGGAAGGGAGAACTTAGCAACATAAAGAGTGCCTGGCCCACTGGCAGGGAAAGAGAGGGT
Organism: Carlito syrichta; assembly: GCF_000164805.1. Lineage (NCBI taxonomy): Eukaryota > Metazoa > Chordata > Mammalia > Primates > Tarsiidae > Carlito > Carlito syrichta. The sequence continues at coordinate 3,442 of NW_006974435.1, read as the reverse complement.
CAGTTAGAAGCCCAGACTTCACCTGCATGCAACCTACCTATGTAGTAAATTCCCACTTGTATCCCACACCTCTAAAACAAATTTTTTAAAAAGATTATATCTTCCAAGTATCATGTTGGTGCTGAGGATAATATTGAGGAGCTGATCAAACTTTTCTGATCTCATGAGCTGGTGACCTAAGGGATCATAGTAAATTGGCATGAGACTACAGTACCCAACTCATAGTGGATGTCCACCCACTTTCCAGGTTCTTTATCCACTTGGATAGCAGTAAGATCAGAGGCCAAGTGGGCATTTCATCAAGGGAATGAAAGAACCTGACTCCTATTCTTGCCCAAATTGACTTTGTTGCTGTGGGAGGGGAACATCTTAGCTCAAAGTGTAGGAGTTACTCAAGAATTACTACAAGACTAAAAATTATTTTAAAATCATGGACGACTCCTGAATTTATGGAACTATTTCACCAGGATTCCAAGGATGTGTGCCCCAGTGCATGGTTGGGTTGCAATCACCCTCCTGCTTCATAAAAACTATAAAGATGTTGAGATATTCGATTTGGAGAAACACCAGTCCTTCTGTAAAGAGTACCCACAAAACTCACTGTAGGAAGAAAATGGTGAAATGCTGACTGAAAAGAAATTGGAATCGAGAAACACCTACATTGGAAGCCTGGCTTTTACAAGTTGTGTGATCTTCGATGAGCCATGCATCTTTTTCTTTTCTTTTCTTTTTTGAGTTGAGGTCTCACTTTGTTGCCCAGGCTGGAGTACAGTGGCATGATCATGGCTCACTGCAGCCTTGACTTCCTGGGCACAGGCAACCCTCCCACCCCAGTCTCCCAAGTAGTTGGGATTACAGATGTGTGCCACCATGCCAGGCTAATTTTGTTTATTTTCTGTAGAGATGAGGTTTTGCTATCTTTCCTAGGTTGGTCTTGAATGCTGGGACTCAAGCAATTCTCTTGCCTTGGCCTCCCAAATTGCTGGGATTACAGGTACAAACCCAGCTGCCATTTATCTTTTGAGCCTCAGTTTTTCCTCTATCAAATGAAGAGGGGGTGATTATATCTGCCCTCATTCCACTTTGAGGGGCTATAACGACACAATGTGTCTAACACAATGTGTCTAACACAATGTGCCTGTGAGCTGCAATGGTACAATGTGAATGATACAATGTGTGAGAAAGGTAAAAAGAAACCTGAACGGTGGCATGTATTCTGCAAAGGGGAATTCTCTGGGTTTCCCAGGTTTGACTGAAATTGTTTCCCGCTTCGTGCTAACATGGGATATTTTTACTGTTTGAGTGATAGAAAAAGACTGAATTAGGACAAATGACATATAGTTTACTATTCTACTTAAACACGAAAACACCTATTGTTATCAAAATATAAATACCATGCAGTAGATTCAACCTTAAATCCCCACTCATTGAAAAATGGGGAGCATGTTGCCTGTGTGATTATGAGGTAAAGTTTGGTCCTAGACTGCGCTCATTGTCCTTGTTGAACAGAGTGTTCCCACTAGCCCATGTGCCATGTCACTCCCTGACACAGCAGTCTATATCTCACAGTGGGACATTTTTCCCTGAGCCAACCCAAGACATCTCTGTCACTCCACAAATATTCAAGATTCACACTTGAAATGCCAAGTTTCCTCGACTTTTTCTGGGGGTCTGTTTATTGCTGTTTCTAACTTCTATTGCACAGATCTGTGCAATGCTGAAATTTAGGGTGCTTTGCTCTCCTCTGCTGTGATCTGGGATAGTCTTGTCTGAGTTGTAGTTACCTGGTGTTGCCTAATAGTGGGGCATGAATTCTTATATTTCTCTTTGCATACCTAGTTTGTGCTATTGGAGTATTAGATCAACTTGGATTTTGACAGAACAGATTCCAGGTTTGGTGCTAACTGATGACAGAGTGTCCTGCAGCAAGTGGAAATAGTAAAATCTGATTTATATCTCTGTGTTAATATTGCACAGATCCTTCCACCCCAAGTACATTCTCTGATGTTGATAAACCTTGTGTATTCACTTGTGTGTTGTCCACAGTGTCCTTGTAAATCTTAAACCATCAGGCAAATAGAGATTACTACATGTTCATGGAATGTCTTTTTTTCCCCCTTTAATTTAGAGACAGGGTCTTTCTCTGTTGCCCAGGCTGGAGTGCAGTAATGGGGTCATAGCTCATTGTAGCCTGGAACTCCTGGGCTCAGACCATCCTCCTGCCTCAGCCCCTAGAGTAGCTGGGACTATAGACATGTGCCACCATGCCTGGCTAACTTAAATTTTTTTTAAAGAGATAGAGTCTAGACTGATCTTGAACTCCTGACTTCAAGTGATCCTCCCATCCCAGCCTCCCAAATGCTGGGGTTATAGGTATGTGCTTCTTCACCTGGCCGTAATGTCATTTTATTTTTATTTTTTGAGTTGGAGTCTCACTCTGTCACCCAGACTGGAGTGTAGTGGCCGCTCCCAGCCACCGCAGTCTCAACCTTCTGGGCTCTGGCGATCCTTCCACCTCAGCCTTCCAAGTAGCTGGAACTACAGGCATGCACTACCACACCCGGCTAGTTTTTCAATTTATTGTAGAGATGAGGTCTCGCCAAGTTGCTCAGGCAGGACTCGAACCTGTGGGCTCAGGCAATTCACTCACCTCAGCCTCCAAAGGCACAGGATTACAGGCTGAGCCACTAAGCCTGGCTGTAATGTCATTTTAAAAATAGCATTTGGTAATTCAATTTATTTGTTACCAATGAATTTCTCCCAGATCATTATATTTTTTCTGGACAGAGTTTGCTCAAGAAGGTTTTCTTCATGGCGCTCTTCAGTTCTTTATTCCGGAGGCTGAAGATGATGGGACTGAGGAAGGGTGTGAGGACTGTGTAGGTAATGCCCATCAGGGTGTCTCCTTCCAGAGACTGAGGACCCTTGGGCTTGAGGTAGATGACAGAGGCAAAGCCATAATGAACAACCACCACAGTGAGGTGAGAGGCACACGTGGAGAAGGCCTTATGCCGACCTTCTGCGGATGGGATCTTCAAGATGGCAGCCACGATTAATGCATAGGAAAGGAGGATGAGGAGACAACAACCCAGCAGGGCCGTGATACACACCAAGCCCACGCCCTTGGCCACCACCGGTACATCATCTCCACAGGCCAACTTCAACAGGGGTGGCACATGGCAAGCAAAATGGTGGATCTCATTGGGTCCACAGAAAGTGAGTTGGAAAATGGCCACAGTCACCACCAACCCCATGACCGACCCACCAGCCCAGGCCCAGCCCACCAGGCAGGCACAGCCTTGGGGGCTCATGAGCACGTTGTAGCGCAGGGGGTGGCAGATAGCCACGTAGCGGTCATAGCCCATGACAGTGAGCAGGAAGAAGTGAGTGAAGCCGAACGTGAAAGAGAAAAACATCTGGCTGGCACAGGCCAGGAGGGTGA
>NW_006974434.1:0-755 GCF_000164805.1 Carlito syrichta | reverse complement strand
TAGGTTAGGTTGATTTCCCCATATTTGCAATTGTGAACTGTGCAGTGATAATCATATGAGTGCAGGTGTCTTTTTTGTATAAAAACCTCTGTTCCCTTGGGTTGATATTAAGTAGTGGGATTTCTGGACTGAATGGTAGGTCTCCTTTTAGTTTTATGAAAAATCTCCTTACCAGTTTCCATAGACGCTGTTTTAAATTCCACCAATAGTGTATAAGCATTCCCTTTACACTGCGTGAACATGTATTTTTTTTTTTTAATAATGTCCTTTCTGACTGGTGAAAGGCAGTATCTCATTGCGCTTTTAACTTACATTTCCCTGATGATTAGTGACATTGAGCAATTTTCTTTTTTTTTAACAATATTTTTTATTATGATGTTGTGGGGTACAGTTAAGGGTTAGGTATAAAAATACGTTTCATTCAGGCAACCTGTTGATAAGAGGTGTTTCCCCGTCCCCAGACAGATATTTGCTACTGTTAATCTCATTTCCATCCCCCCTCCCCATAATTTCCCACTACTGTCAGTCATTTTCTTATAGTATTACATTGGATGTTCAAGGTCCATTATATGAGTGAGAACATGTGATACTCGAATCATTGTTTCTGTGAGAGGTCACTCAGTATTATAGACTCTAGTTCCATCCAGGTTGCTGCGAAATTCATGATTTTGTTTTTTTTTTATGACTGTGTAGTATTCCATCGTGTATATGTACCACATTTTTTTAATCCAGTCCTCTTTGAGGGGCAGCATGGT
>NW_006974433.1:0-787 GCF_000164805.1 Carlito syrichta | reverse complement strand
GGATACTTTGTTGCAGAGTACAGCATTACGTCTTAGATAGAGAAAATACTAGGGGATACAATGGAAATCGTATTCTAAAAATATAAATTTAGTTAAAATATGACGGGAATATGATTCCTCATTTCCCTCATATATATAAGGGAAACTTTTCTCTAAAGATTGCATATTTGTAACATTTAATCAAAATTAACAAGCAGAAAATACAGAGTGCACCAAGAAAATGTACACAATTTTTAAGAATGGAAAAAGCTGTAATAAGTTACGATACTGTTTTATTTTCTAAAATTTTTAAGATTTAATAATCCTTCTGCCTTCTGAAAAGCAGTTAGGTACTCTAAATCTCAAGGTTCAGTATTCTAAGAACGATATAGATCTGGAATCTCAACAATATTCAATTTAGGCAGGATAAAACATTCAAAATTTGTGTGAGAAACACTGTAGTTATCAATTTTGAGGCAGAATTATACCATGTATTCCAACGGTTTAAAGGGAAAATGAGTTATCATTGGACTATTATACAATTCTTAAAAAATGAATCCCTGAATAATGAACATTTCTAGGCCCAATCCTGAATTGCAACTAATTTTAAAGTAAAAAAAAAAATTTTAATAGAATAAACAAATAGGTCATTTGCATGTTTTACAGCTTTCATTTACGTATTTATTTAATATATATTTTAATGTTTGAAAAAATGTGGGGTACAATTCAGAGTTAGATATACAAACATTGATTATACTGTGTCCCCTGTTGATTTGGTATGCCCCTCCCATCCTTAACAGTATCCCTC
>NW_006974432.1:0-752 GCF_000164805.1 Carlito syrichta | reverse complement strand
TTCATCAGCATTTTGGACACCAATCCTCAGCCACGTATATTAAAATGAATTCAATTAAAACCATGCCAAGTGGGATTTTTTCTGGGAAATATGTATAGCACAACTTACAAAACATGAATGTCATTTCAACAAAACTCAATCAAAGGAACATACCATGGCAGGTTACCCATATTACTGCGTTTGATTCTTGCAAGACTTCTGCTTGGTGGATGACATTTTCATCCCCATGTTTTACATAACGAGTCTTATCCCTAAAGAGCTTCAGTGACTTTCCCAGGATCACCAGTGGAATGGCTGATTTTAACTTGACCAGGTCACAGTACCCAGATATTTGTTCAAACATTATTCTGGGTGTTTCAATTGGATATTTTTCGGTGAGTTTAACATTTAAATCAGTAAAGCTTGAATTGCCCTCCAGAACATCTCAGCCTGCCTGCAGATTTTGAACTTGGATCTTCATAGTCATGCAAACCAATTTCTTTCTCTCTGTTTAGTTACACACACACACACACACACACACACACACACACACACACACACACCCTATTGATTCTGCTTCTCAGGAGAATCCTGACTATGACACCCAACAATGAGTAGTGGAGGAGCCAGGATCAAAACTCAGAGGCCTTCTTCTAGAATCTATGACCATCAACTTGTTCACAAGGTCCCAAGGACGTGGGGTGGGAAGGAGGTAGGAGCCGACATGGGCATCGTCACTTTCAGAAGAATAATTTTATTACCAATAATCTGTG
>NW_006974431.1:0-746 GCF_000164805.1 Carlito syrichta | reverse complement strand
TATCGAATCACTCACTGGACAATTAGTTAAATCAGCTCAACTGTCGGCTCTTGTTGGCTGACTAGTTAAGTCAGCTAACTGGTTGGCTGCCTAGCCGGCCAACAATGTAAGTCAGATATCCAATCGGCCAAATAGTGGGCTAATTTGTCAGCTGACAAGTTAGCTCAACTAAGTAGTCACCAACAAGTTAGACCACCTAAGTAATCGGCCTACTAATTGGTCGACTAGTTAGGTCAGCATACCAGCCATCCAACTAGTTAACAGAGCTTTTTAGTGGACCAACTTGTCAGTCAACTATCTAACACAGTTAACTAGTCTGCTGACTAGTCAGCCAACGTATTAAGCCAGTTAACAAGTCAGTCATGTAGTCAGGTAATGTGGTAAAAAAGCTAACTTTTGTGGTGACTCATCAACGAACAAGTTCAGTCACCTGGTTAACTCGTTAAACAACTAGTTAGGTCAGCTGGCTAACTCATTTACCAACTACTTAAAACAGGTAGCTAACTCATTAACCAACTCATAAAGTCAGCTAGCTATCTCGTTAGTCAAATAGTTGTTAGCTAGCTAAGTCAGCTGTCTATTCAGCTAGCTAGCTGTCAGCTAGCTCACTAGTTAGCTAAATAATTAAATCAGCTACTTAAGTCTGCTACCTAACTAGTTAGCTATTAGTTAAGTCAGCTAGTTATTCAGCTAGTTAAATAGTTAGCTAAATAGTAATTCAAATACTTAAGTCAACTACCTAACTC
>NW_006974430.1:0-737 GCF_000164805.1 Carlito syrichta | reverse complement strand
CCAGACTTTAAACTTTACTATAAAGCTACAATAAGCAAAACAGCCTGGTATTGGTACAAGAACAGACATATAGACTAATGGAATAGAATTGAGATTCCAGAAGCAAAACCTCAATTGCTCAACCAACTCATCTTTGACAATGCCTCTATCACCTGCACAAATCCTATCAGACAAGTGTGAAGTCAGCATTGCCTGCCACTCTGACTGGGAGTACTGTGTGGAGTCTATCACAGAGTTCTCTGTGGAAAACCAGGCAAAAATATGTGACTTTATTCACTTTTATATACATTAAATGGAGCAAAATATTTAGACTGTAAATCATTCCTAAAAACAAAGTTCAGTTATATTGTCTTTGTATAGTATACAAAATAAGCAAAATGCCATTTTACTTACTGATGACAATAAGGTAATAGTCTTTGCTTTATACAATAGTAGTGACAAATTTCTTAAAATATAATATCCATATACATAGATACCCTATTAGTAACTAATCACTCACTAAAAATTATTAAGTGTGAAAGATAGCATTGGAATAGTGTTGGCAAAATGTACTTAGAAAATATAAATTATATAAACAAAAGAAAGTTATACTTTAAAATATTTATAAAATGTGTTTTTCTCAGGAATTGATATTGATGTGAATAACAACGATTAGGTGAATCAAACAAGTATGGGCTTTGACTTTATGTTTTGTATATTCAGATGTTTAAATATATTACTGAAAAATTAAATCCCAT
>NW_006974429.1:0-565 GCF_000164805.1 Carlito syrichta | reverse complement strand
TCAGCATCCTGTCTCCAAGTCAGGAGGTCCATCGACATTACCTAGACAGACCCAGCCAGCCCAGCTTGCCCTCAGAGGCCCGTTTCTGGAAGGCACCAGAATGCAAGAGCGAGGTTTCCGGAGCCAGTCTGGGTGTTTCCAGCTTGACCTGCATTCTTGAAAATTCTGCATCCTCTTCTGTCAAGGAGGAATGAACCACATGCTCATCCTGGGTCCTGATGAGAGGGGAAAGCTGATGAGGGTTGATGCCACCATCCCACGGACACCATAACCTTGTCTTGTCCAGTAGAGCAAGGCTGCACCCCTACACCCAGTCCTCAAGTCCAGGAGACCAAGTCCCTCAAAAGAAGGAATAATGAATGTTCATTAACATGGGCACCAGCCTCCATGTCAGCACTGCTCACAACAGCTCATGGCGGGAGACAGAGGTCCTGACACAAGTGAACAGGTGGATACAACATGGTCTGTCCCACGATGGAAAATGCTTCTGCCATAAACCGACATGCTGCCATGTGGACTTGCACTGCAACATGGACCCATGGGCTGCAACGTGGACTTCCTTTGT